>NC_090398.1:13088952-13377987 GCF_036365525.1 Heterodontus francisci | reverse complement strand
TCAGAACACACACCCTCCAGGATCAGAACACCCACCCTCTGGGATCAGAACACACACCCTCCAGGATCAGAACACACACCCTCTGGGATCAGAACACACACCCTCCGGGATCAGAACACACACCCTCTGGGATCAGAACACACACCCTCCAGGATCAGAACACACACCCTCCAGGATCAGAACACACACCCTCCGGGATCAGAACACACACCCTCCGGATCAGAACACACACCCTCCAGGATCAGAACACACACCCTCCAGGATCAGAACACCCACCCTCTGGGATCAGAACACACACCCTCTGGGATCAGAACACACACCCTCCGGATCAGAACACACACCCTCCAGGATCAGAACACACACCCTCCAGGATCAGAACACCCACCCTCCAGGATCAGAACACACACCCTCCAGGATCAGAACACACACCCTCCAGGATCAGAACACACACCCTCTGGGATCAGAACACACACCCTCCAGGATCAGAACACACACCCTCTGGGATCAGAACACACACCCTCCAGGATCAGAACACACACCCTCTGGGATCAGAACACACACCCTCCGGGATCAGAACACACACCCTCCGGGATCAGAACACACACCCTCTGGATCAGAACACACACCCTCCAGGATCAGAACACACACCCTCCAGGATCAGAACACACACCCTCCAGGATCAGAACACCCACCCTCTGGGATCAGAACACACACCCTCCAGGATCAGAACACCCACCCTCCAGGATCAGAACACACACCCTCCAGGATCAGAACACCCACCCTCTGGATCAGAACACACACCCTCCGGGATCAGAACACCCACCCTCTGGATCAGAACACACACCCTCTGGGATCAGAACACACACCCTCTGGAATCAGAACACACACCCTCTGGATCAGAACACACACCCTCCAGGATCAGAACACACACCCTCCAGGATCAGAACACACACCCTCCAGGATCAGAACACACACCCTCCGGGATCAGAACACACACCCTCTGGGATCAGAACACACACCCTCTGGGATCAGAACACACACCCTCTGGATCAGAACACGACACCCTCTGGATCAGAACACACACCCTCCAGGATCAGAACACCCACCCTCTGGGATCAGAACACACACCCTCCAGGATCAGAACACACACCCTCCAGGATCAGAACACACACCCTCTGGGATCAGAACACACACCCTCTGGATCAGAACACACACCCTCCAGGATCAGAACACACACCCTCCGGGATCAGAACACCCACCCTCCAGGATCAGAACACACACCCTCCAGGATCAGAACACACACCCTCCAGGATCAGAACACACACCCTCTGGATCAGAACACACACCCTCCAGGATCAGAACACACACCCTCTGGGATCAGAACACACACCCTCCAGGATCAGAACACACACCCTCTGGGATCAGAACACACACCCTCCAGGATCAGAACACACACCCTCCAGGATCAGAACACCCACCCTCTGGGATCAGAACACACACCCTCCAGGATCAGAACACACACCCTCCAGGATCAGAACACACACCCTCCAGGATCAGAACACACACCCTCTGGATCAGAACACACACCCTCCAGGATCAGAACACACACCCTCCAGGATCAGAACACACACCCTCTGGATCAGAACACACACCCTCTGGGATCAGAACACACACCCTCCAGGATCAGAACACAAACCCTCTGGGATCAGAACACACACCCTCCAGGATCAGAACACACACCCTCCAGGATCAGAACACACACCCTCCAGGATCAGAACACCCACCCTGGGATCAGAACACACACCCTCCAGGATCAGAACACCCACCCTCCAGGATCAGAACACACACCCTCCAGGATCAGAACACCCACCCTCTGGGATCAGAACACACACCCTCCAGGATCAGAACACACACCCTCCAGGATCAGAACACACACCCTCCAGGATCAGAACACCCACCCTCTGGGATCAGAACACACACCCTCTGGATCAGAACACACACCCTCTGGATCAGAACACACACCCTCTGGGATCAGAACACACACCCTCCGGGATCAGAACACACACCCTCTGGGATCAGAACACACACCCTCCAGGATCAGAACACCCACCCTCTTGGATCAGAACACACACCCTCCAGGATCAGAACACACACCCTCCAGGATCAGAACACCCACCCTCTGGATCAGAACACACACCCTCCAGGATCAGAACACACACCCTCCAGGATCAGAACACCCACCCTCTTGGATCAGAACACACACCCTCCAGGATCAGAACACACACCCTCTGGGATCAGAACACACACCCTCTGGATCAGAACATACACCCTCCAGGATCAGAACACACACCCTCCTGGATCAGAACACCCACCCTCTTGGATCAGAACACACACCCTCCAGGATCAGAACACCCACCCTCTTGGATCAGAACACACACCCTCCAGGATCAGAACACACACCCTCTGGGATCAGAACACACACCCTCTGGGATCAGAACACACACCCTCCAGGATCAGAACACACACCCTCTGGGATCAGAACACACACCCTCCAGGATCAGAACACACACCCTCCAGGATCAGAACACCCACCCTCTGGGATCAGAACACACACCCTCCGGGATCAGAACACACACCCTCCAGGATCAGAACACACACCCTCCAGGATCAGAACACCCACCCTCTGGGATCAGAACACACACCCTCTGGGATCAGAACACACACCCTCCGGGATCAGAACACACACCCTCCAGGATCAGAACACACACCCTCCAGGATCAGAACACACACCCTCCAGGATCAGAACACCCACCCTCTGGGATCAGAACACACACCCTCCAGGATCAGAACACACACCCTCCAGGATCAGAACACACACCCTCTGGGATCAGAACACACACCCTCCGGATCAGAACACACACCCTCTGGATCAGAACACACACCCTCCAGGATCAGAACACACACCCTCCAGGATCAGAACACACACCCTCCGGGATCAGAACACACACCCTCCGGGATCAGAACACACACCCTCCAGGATCAGAACACACACCCTCCAGGATCAGAACACCCACCCTCTGGGATCAGAACACACACCCTCTGGGATCAGAACACACACCCTCCGGGATCAGAACACACACCCTCCAGGATCAGAACACACACCCTCCAGGATCAGAACACCCACCCTCCAGGATCAGAACACACACCCTCCAGGATCAGAACACACACCCTCCAGGATCAGAACACACACCCTCTGGGATCAGAACACACACCCTCCAGGATCAGAACACACACCCTCTGGGATCAGAACACACACCCTCCAGGATCAGAACACACACCCTCTGGGATCAGAACACACACCCTCCGGGATCAGAACACACACCCTCCGGGATCAGAACACACACCCTCTGGGATCAGAACACACACCCTCCAGGATCAGAACACACACCCTCCAGGATCAGAACACACACCCTCCAGGATCAGAACACCCACCCTCTGGGATCAGAACACACACCCTCCAGGATCAGAACACCCACCCTCCAGGATCAGAACACACACCCTCCAGGATCAGAACACCCACCCTCTGGGATCAGAACACACACCCTCCGGGATCAGAACACCCACCCTCTGGGATCAGAACACACACCCTCTGGGATCAGAACACACACCCTCTGGAATCAGAACACACACCCTCTGGAATCAGAACACACACCCTCCAGGATCAGAACACACACCCTCCAGGATCAGAACACACACCCTCCAGGATCAGAACACACACCCTCCGGGATCAGAACACCCACCCTCTGGGATCAGAACACACACCCTCTGGGATCAGAACACACACCCTCTGGGATCAGAACACACACCCTCTGGATCAGAACACACACCCTCCAGGATCAGAACACCCACCCTCTGGGATCAGAACACACACCCTCCAGGATCAGAACACACACCCTCCAGGATCAGAACACACACCCTCTGGGATCAGAACACACACCCTCTGGGATCAGAACACACACCCTCCAGGATCAGAACACTCACCCTCCGGGATCAGAACACCCACCCTCCAGGATCAGAACACACACCCTCCAGGATCAGAACACACACCCTCCAGGATCAGAACACACACCCTCTGGGATCAGAACACACACCCTCCAGGATCAGAACACACACCCTCTGGGATCAGAACACACACCCTCCAGGATCAGAACACACACCCTCTGGGATCAGAACACACACCCTCCAGGATCAGAACACACACCCTCCAGGATCAGAACACCCACCCTCTGGGATCAGAACACACACCCTCCAGGATCAGAACACACACCCTCCAGGATCAGAACACACACCCTCCAGGATCAGAACACACACCCTCCAGGATCAGAACACACACCCTCTGGGATCAGAACACACACCCTCTGGGATCAGAACACACACCCTCTGGGATCAGAACACACACCCTCTGGGATCAGAACACACACCCTCCAGGATCAGAACACAAACCCTCTGGGATCAGAACACACACCCTCCAGGATCAGAACACACACCCTCCAGGATCAGAACACACACCCTCCAGGATCAGAACACCCACCCTCTGGGATCAGAACACACACCCTCCAGGATCAGAACACCCACCCTCCAGGATCAGAACACACACCCTCTGGGATCAGAACACACACCCTCCAGGATCAGAACACACACCCTCCAGGATCAGAACACACACCCTCCAGGATCAGAACACACACCCTCTGGGATCAGAACACACACCCTCTGGGATCAGAACACACACCCTCTGGGATCAGAACACACACCCTCTGGGATCAGAACACACACCCTCCAGGATCAGAACACACACCCTCCAGGATCAGAACACCCACCCTCTGGGATCAGAACACACACCCTCCAGGATCAGAACACACACCCTCCAGGATCAGAACACACACCCTCTGGGATCAGAACACACACCCTCCAGGATCAGAACACACACCCTCCGGGATCAGAACACACACCCTCCAGGATCAGAACACACACCCTCTGGGATCAGAACACACACCCTCCAGGATCAGAACACACACCCTCCAGGATCAGAACACCCACCCTCTGGGATCAGAACACACACCCTCTGGATCAGAACACCCACCCTCCAGGATCAGAACACACACCCTCCAGGATCAGAACACACACCCTCCAGGATCAGAACACACACCCTCTGGGATCAGAACACACACCCTCCAGGATCAGAACACCCACCCTCCAGGATCAGAACACACACCCTCCAGGATCAGAACACCCACCCTCTGGGATCAGAACACACACCCTCCGGGATCAGAACACACACCCTCCAGGATCAGAACACCCACCCTCCAGGATCAGAACACACACCCTCCAGGATCAGAACACACACCCTCTGGGATCAGAACACACACCCTCCAGGATCAGAACACACACCCTCCAGGATCAGAACACCCACCCTCCAGGATCAGAACACACACCCTCCAGGATCAGAACACACACCCTCTGGATCAGAACACACACCCTCCAGGATCAGAACACCCACCCTCCAGGATCAGAACACACACCCTCTTGGATCAGAACACACACCCTCCAGGATCAGAACACACACCCTCTGGGATCAGAACACACACCCTCCAGGATCAGAACACCCACCCTCCAGGATCAGAACACACACCCTCTGGATCAGAACACACACCCTCCAGGATCAGAACACACACCCTCCAGGATCAGAACACACACCCTCTGGGATCAAGAACACACACCCTCCAGGATCAGAACACACACCCTCTGGGATCAGAACACACACCCTCTGGGATCAGAACACACACCCTCCAGGATCAGAACACACACCCTCTGGGATCAGAACACACACCCTCCAGGATCAGAACACACACCCTCCAGGATCAGAACACCCACCCTCTTGGATCAGAACACACACCCTCCAGGATCAGAACACACACCCTCCAGGATCAGAACACACACACTCTGGGATCAGAACACACACCCTCTGGGATCAGAACACACACCCTCTGGGATCAGAACACCCACCCTCTTGGATCAGAACACACACCCTCTGGGATCAGAACACACACCCTCCAGGATCAGAACACACACCCTCCAGGATCAGAACCCACACCCTCTGGGATCAGAACACACACCCTCCAGGATCAGAACACACACCCTCCAGGATCAGAACACACACCCTCCAGGATCAGAACACACACACTCTGGGATCAGAACACACACCCTCCAGGATCAGAACACACACCCTCTGGGATCAGAACACACACCCTCCAGGATCAGAACACACACCCTCCAGGATCAGAACACACACCCTCCAGGATCAGAACACACACCCTCCGGGATCAGAACACACACCCTCCAGGATCAGAACACACACCCTCCAGGATCAGAACACACACCCTCCAGGATCAGAACACACACCCTCCAGGATCAGAACACACACCCTCTGGGATCAGAACACACACCCTCCAGGATCAGAACACACACCCTCTGGGATCAGAACACACACCCTCCAGGATCAGAACACACACCCTCCGGGATCAGAACACACACCCTCCAGGATCAGAACACACACCCTCCAGGATCAGAACACACACCCTCTGGGATCAGAACACACACCCTCCAGGATCAGAACACACACCCTCTGGGATCAGAACACACACCCTCCAGGATCAGAACACACACCCTCCAGGATCAGAACACACACCCTCTGGGATCAGAACACACACCCTCCAGGATCAGAACACACACCCTCCAGGATCAGAACACACACCCTCTGGGATCAGAACACACAACCTCCAGGATCAGAACACACACCCTCTGGGATCAGAACACACACCCTCCAGGATCAGAACACACACCCTCTGGGATCAGAACACACACCCTCTGGGATCAGAACACACACCCTCCAGGATCAGAACACACACCCTCTGGGATCAGAACACACACCCTCCAGGATCAGAACACACACCCTCCAGGATCAGAACACACACCCTCTTGGATCAGAACACACACCCTCCAGGATCAGAACACACACCCTCTGGGATCAGAACACACACCCTCCAGGATCAGAACACACACCCTCCAGGATCAGAACACACACCCTCCAGGATCAGAACACACACCCTCCGGGATCAGAACACACACCCTCCGGGATCAGAACACACACCCTCCGGGATCAGAACACACACCCTCCAGGATCAGAACACACACCCTCTTGGATCAGAACACACACCCTCCAGGATCAGAACACACACCCTCCAGGATCAGAACACACACCCTCTGGGATCAGAACACACACCCTCCAGGATCAGAACACACACCCTCCAGGATCAGAACACACACCCTCTGGGATCAGAACACACACCCTCCAGGATCAGAACACACACTCTCTGGGATCAGAACACACACCCTCCAGGATCAGAACACCCACCCTCTGGGATCAGAACACACACCCTCTGGGATCAGAACACACACCCTCTGGGATCAGAACACACACCCTCTGGGATCAGAACACACACCCTCCGGGATCAGAACACACACCCTCTGGGATCAGAACACACACCCTCCAGGATCAGAACACACACCCTCTGGGATCAGAACACACACCCTCTGGGATCAGAACACACACCCTCTGGGATCAGAACACACACCCTCCAGGATCAGAACACACACCCTCTGGGATCAGAACACACACCCTCCAGGATCAGAACACACACCCTCTGGGATCAGAACACACACCCTCTTGGATCAGAACACACACCCTCCAGGATCAGAACACACACCCTCTGGGATCAGAACACACACCCTCCAGGATCAGAACACACACCCTCCAGGATCAGAACACACACCCTCTGGGATCAGAACACACACCCTCCAGGATCAGAACACACACCCTCCGGGATCAGAACACACACCCTCTGGGATCAGAACACACACCCTCCAGGATCAGAACACACAACCTCCGGGATCAGAACACACACCCTCTGGGATCAGAACACACACCCTCCAGGATCAGAACACACACCCTCCAGGATCAGAACACACACCCTCCGGGATCAGAACACACACCCTCTGGGATCAGAACACACACCCTCCAGGATCAGAACACACACCCTCCGGGATCAGAACACACACCCTCTGGGATCAGAACACACACACTCCAGGATCAGAACACTCACCCTCCGGGATCAGAACACACACCCTCAGGGATCAGAACACACACCCTCCAGGATCAGAACACACACCCTCTGGGATCAGAACACACACCCTCCAGTATCAGAACACACACCCTCTGGGATCAGAACAGACACCCTCCAGGATCAGAACACACACCCTCTGGGATCAGAACACACACCCTCCAGGATCAGAACACACACCCTCCAGGATCAGAACACACACCCTCTGGGATCAGAACAGACACCCTCCAGGATCAGAACACACACCCTCCGGGATCAGAACACACACCCTCTGGGATCAGAACACACACCCTCCAGGATCAGAACACACACCCTCCAGGATCAGAACACACACCCTCTGGGATCAGAACACACACCCTCCAGGATCAGAACACACACCCTCCAGGATCAGAACACACACCCTCCAGGATCAGAACACACACCCTCTGGATCAGAACACACACCCTCTGGGATCAGAACACACACCCTCCAGGATCAGAACACACACCCTCTGGGATCAGAACACACACCCTCTGGGATCAGAACACACACCCTCCAGGATCAGAACACACACACTCTGGGATCAGAACACACACCCTCTGGGATCAGAACACACATCCTCCAGGATCAGAACACACACCCTCTGGAATCAGAACACACACCCTCTGGGATCAGAACACACACCCTCTGGAATCAGAACACACACCCTCTGGATCAGAACACACACCCTCCAGGATCAGAACACACACCCTCTGGAATCAGAACACACACCCTCTGGGATCAGAACACACACCCTCTGGAATCAGAACACACACCCTCCAGGATCAGAACACACACCCTCTGGGATCAGAACACACACCCTCCAGGATCAGAACACACACCCTCCGGGATCAGAACACACACCCTCCAGGATCAGAACACACACCCTCTGGGATCAGAACACACACCCTCTGGGATCAGAACACACACCCTCCAGGATCAGAACACACACCCTCCAGGATCAGAACACACACCCTCCGGGATCAGAACACACACCCTCCAGGATCAGAACACACACCCTCCGGGATCAGAACACACACCCTCCGGGATCAGAACACACACCCTCTGGGATCAGAACACACACCCTCCAGGATCAGAACACACACCCTCTGGGATCAGAACACACACCCTCCAGGATCAGAACACCCACCCTCTTGGATCAGAACACACACCCTCCAGGATCAGAACACACACCCTCTGGGATCAGAACACACACCCTCTGGGATCAGAACACACACCCTCCAGGATCAGAACACACACCCTCCAGGATCAGAACACACACCCTCTGGGATCAGAACACACACCCTCCAGGATCAGAACACACACCCTCCGGGATCAGAACACACACCCTCCAGGATCAGAACACACACCCTCTGGGATCAGAACACACACCCTCTGGGATCAGACCACACACCCTCCAGGATCAGAACACACACCCTCCAGGATCAGAACACACACCCTCCAGGATCAGAACACACACCCTCCAGGATCAGAACACACACCCTCTGGGATCAGAACACACACCCTCTGGGATCAGAACACACACCCTCCAGGATCAGAACACACACCCTCCAGGATCAGAACACCCACCCTCTGGGATCAGAACACACACCCTCCAGGATCAGAACACACACCCTCCAGGATCAGAACACCCACCCTCTGGGATCAGAACACACACCCTCCAGGATCAGAACACACACCCTCCAGGATCAGAACACACACCCTCCAGGATCAGAACACCCACCCTCTGGGATCAGAACACACACCCTCCAGGATCAGAACACCCACCCTCCAGGATCAGAACACACACCCTCCAGGATCAGAACACCCACCCTCTGGGATCAGAACACACACCCTCCGGGATCAGAACACACACCCTCCAGGATCAGAACACACACCCTCCAGGATCAGAACACACACCCTCTGGGATCAGAACACACACCCTCCAGGATCAGAACACCCACCCTCCAGGATCAGAACACACACCCTCTTGGATCAGAACACACACCCTCCAGGATCAGAACACCCACCCTCCAGGATCAGAACACACACCCTCCAGGATCAGAACACACACCCTCCAGGATCAGAACACACACCCTCCAGGATCAGAACACACACCCTCTGGGATCAGAACACACACCCTCTGGGATCAGAACACACACCCTCCAGGATCAGAACACACACCCTCTGGGATCAGAACACACACCCTCCAGGATCAGAACACACACCCTCTGGGATCAGAACACACACCCTCCAGGATCAGAACACACACCCTCTGGGATCAGAACACACACCCTCCAGGATCAGAACACCCACCCTCCAGGATCAGAACACACACCCTCTTGGATCAGAACACACACCCTCCAGGATCAGAACACCCACCCTCCAGGATCAGAACACACACCCTCCAGGATCAGAACACACACCCTCCAGGATCAGAACACACACCCTCCAGGATCAGAACACACACCCTCTGGGATCAGAACACACACCCTCTGGGATCAGAACACACACCCTCCAGGATCAGAACACACACCCTCTGGGATCAGAACACACACCCTCTGGGATCAGAACACACACCCTCCAGGATCAGAACACACACCCTCTGGGATCAGAACACACACCCTCCAGGATCAGAACACACACCCTCCAGGATCAGAACACCCACCCTCTTGGATCAGAACACACACCCTCCAGGATCAGAACACACACCCTCCAGGATCAGAACACACACCCTCTGGGATCAGAACACACACCCTCCAGGATCAGAACACACACCCTCTGGGATCAGAACACACACCCTCCAGGATCAGAACACACACCCTCTGGGATCAGAACACACACCCTCCAGGATCAGAACACACACCCTCTGGGATCAGAACACACACCCTCCAGGATCAGAACACACACCCTCTGGGATCAGAACACTCACCCTCTGGGATCAGAACACACACCCTCCAGGATCAGAACACACACCCTCCGGGATCAGAACACACACCCTCTGGGATCAGAACACACACCCTCCAGGATCAGAACACCCACCCTCTGGGATCAGAACACACACCCTCTGGGATCAGAACACACACCCTCTGGGATCAGAACACACACCCTCCAGGATCAGAACACACACCCTCTGGGATCAAAACACACACCCTCCGGGATCAGAACACACACCCTCCGGGATCAGAACACACACCCTCCGGGATCAGAACACACACCCTCCAGGATCAGAACACACACCCTCTTGGATCAGAACACACACCCTCCAGGATCAGAACACACACCCTCCAGGATCAGAACACACACCCTCTGGGATCAGAACACACACCCTCCAGGATCAGAACACCCACCCTCTGGGATCAGAACACACACCCTCTGGGATCAGAACACACACCCTCTGGGATCAGAACACACACCCTCCGGGATCAGAACACACACCCTCTGGGATCAGAACACACACCCTCTGTGATCAGAACACACACCCTCCAGGATCAGAACACACACCCTCTGGGATCAGAACACACACCCTCTGGGATCAGAACACACACCCTCCAGGATCAGAACACACACCCTCTGGGATCAGAACACACACCCTCCAGGATCAGAACACACACCCTCTGGGATCAGAACACACACCCTCTTGGATCAGAACACACACCCTCCAGGATCAGAACACACACCCTCTGGGATCAGAACACACACCCTCCAGGATCAGAACACACACCCTCCAGGATCAGAACACACACCCTCTGGGATCAGAACACACACCCTCTGGGATCAGAACACACACCCTCCAGGATCAGAACACACACCCTCCAGGATCAGAACACACACCCTCCGGGATCAGAACACACACCCTCTGGGATCAGAACACACACCCTCTGGGATCAGAACACACACCCTCTGGGATCAGAACACACACCCTCCAGTATCAGAACACACACCCTCTGGGATCAGAACAGACACCCTCCAGGATCAGAACACACACCCTCTGGGATCAGAACACACACCCTCCAGGATCAGAACACACACCCTCCAGGATCAGAACACACACCCTCTGGGATCAGAACAGACACCCTCCAGGATCAGAACACACACCCTCCAGGATCAGAACACACACCCTCTGGGATCAGAACACACACCCTCCAGGATCAGAACACACACCCTCCAGGATCAGAACACACACCCTCCGGGATCAGAACACACACCCTCTGGGATCAGAACACACACCCTCTGGGATCAGAACACACACCCTCCAGGATCAGAACACACACCCTCCGGGATCAGAACACACACCCTCCAGGATCAGAACACACACCCTCCAGGATCAGAACACACACCCTCCAGGATCAGAACACACACCCTCCAGGATCAGAACACACACCCTCTGGGATCAGAACACACACCCTCCAGGATCAGAACACACACCCTCCAGGATCAGAACACACACCCTCCAGGATCAGAACACACACCCTCCAGGATCAGAACACACACCCTCCAGGATCAGAACACACACCCTCCAGGATCAGAACACACACCCTCTGGGATCAGAACACACACCCTCTGGGATCAGAACACACACCCTCCAGGATCAGAACACACACCCTCTGGGATCAGAACACACACCCTCTGGGATCAGAACACACACCCTCCAGGATCAGAACACACACACTCTGGGATCAGAACACACACCCTCCAGGATCAGAACACACACCCTCCAAGATCAGAACACACACCCTCTGGGATCAGAACACACACCCTCCAGGATCAGAACACACACCCTCTGGGATCAGAACACACACCCTCCAGGATCAGAACACACACCCTCCAAGATCAGAACACACACCCTCTGGGATCAGAACACACACCCTCCAGGATCAGAACACACACCCTCCGGGATCAGAACACACACCCTCCAGGATCAGAACACACACCCTCCAGGATCAGAACACACACCCTCTGGGATCAGAACACACACCCTCCAGGATCAGAACACACACCCTCCGGGATCAGAACACACACCCTCCAGGATCAGAACACACACCCTCTGGGATCAGAACACACACCCTCTGGGATCAGAACACACACCCTCCAGGATCAGAACACACACCCTCCGGGATCAGAACACACACCCTCCAGGATCAGAACACACACCCTCCAGGATCAGAACACACACCCTCCGGGATCAGAACACACACCCTCCGGGATCAGAACACACACCCTCTGGGATCAGAACACACACCCTCCAGGATCAGAACACACACCCTCTGGGATCAGAACACACACCCTCCAGGATCAGAACACCAACCCTCTTGGATCAGAACACACACCCTCCAGGATCAGAACACACACCCTCTGGGATCAGAACACACACCCTCTGGGATCAGAACACACACCCTCCAGGATCAGAACACACACCCTCCAGGATCAGAACACACACCCTCCGGGATCAGAACACACACCCTCTGGGATCAGAACACACACCCTCTGGGATCTGAACACACACCCTCCAGGATCAGAACACACACCCTCTGGGATCAGAACACACACCCTCCAGGATCAGAACACACACCCTCTGGGATCAGAACACACACCCTCCGGGATCAGAACACACACCCTCCAGGATCAGAACACACACCCTCCAGGATCAGAACACACACCCTCCAGGATCAGAACACACACCCTCTGGAATCAGAACACACACCCTCTGGGATCAGAACACACACCCTCCGGGATCAGAACACACACCCTCTGGGATCAGAACACACACCCTCCAGGATCAGAACACCCACCCTCTTGGATCAGAACACACACCCTCCAGGATCAGAACACACACCCTCTGGGATCAGAACACACACCCTCTGGGATCAGAACACACAACCTCCAGGATCAGAACACACACCCTCCAGGATCAGAACACACACCCTCCAGGATCAGAACACACACCCTCTGGGATCAGAACACACACCCTCTGGGATCAGAACACACACCCTCCAGGATCAGAACACCCACCCTCTTGGATCAGAACACACACCCTCCAGGATCAGAACACACACCCTCTGGGATCAGAACACACACCCTCTGGGATCAGAACACACACCCTCCAGGATCAGAACACACACCCTCCAGGATCAGAACACACACCCTCCGGGATCAGAACACACACCCTCTGGGATCAGAACACACACCCTCTGGGATCAGAACACACACCCTCCAGGATCAGAACACACACCCTCTGGGATCAGAACACACACCCTCTGGGATCAGAACACACACCCTCTGGGATCAGAACACACACCCTCCAGGATCAGAACACACACCCTCTGGGATCAGAACACACACCCTCTGGGATCAGAACACACACCCTCCAGGATCAGAACACACACCCTCCAGGATCAGAACACACACCCTCCAGGATCAGAACACACACCCTCTGGGATCAGAACACACACCCTCTGGGATCAGAACACACACCCTCCAGGATCAGAACACACACCCTCCAGGATCAGAACACACACCCTCCAGGATCAGAACACACACCCTCCAGGATCAGAACACACACCCTCCGGGATCAGAACACACACCCTCTGGGATCAGAACACACACCCTCCAGGATCAGAACACACACCCTCCAGGATCAGAACACACACCCTCTGGGATCAGAACACACACCCTCCAGGATCAGAACACACACCCTCTGGGATCAGAACACACACCCTCTGGGATCAGAACACACACCCTCCGGGATCAGAACACACACCCTCCAGGATCAGAACACTCACCCTCTGGGATCAGAACACACACCATCTTGGATCAGACCCCACACCCTCTGGGATCAGAACACTCACCCTCTGGGATCAGAACGCCCACACTCTGGGATCAGAACGCCCACCCTCTGGGATCAGACCCCACACCCTCTGGGATCAGACACCAGGGGGCATATAGAGACGGAGGGGCAGAGAGAGAGGGGGAATGAGAGAGATTGAGGGAGGCAGAGAGAGACAGGAGGGACAGAGAGAGAGGACGACAGTGAAGAGGGGGAGAGAGGGAGAGAGGGGACAGAGAGAGGTAGATGAGGTTGACAATAGATGGGGGTGCTGAGGGAGGAGGGACAGTGAAAGAGGGACAAAGTGAGGGAGAGAGGGTGAGCAACAGGGACAGGTGGGACAGAGAAAGAGAGAGTATGAGAGGAGGATGAGAGCGTGAAGGGGGATAGAGAAAGAGTGAAGGGAACAGAGAGAGAGAGGGGGACAGAGAAGAGAGAAGCGGGGGGACAGTGAGAGAACGAGGGGGAACAGAGAGAAAGGGGAGGAGAGAGAGGGGGAGAAGAAAGCAAGGATGACAAAGAGCGTGGGGAACAACAAAGATGGGGTAACAGGGAGAGAGAGAGAGACAGAGAGAGAGAAAAACAGTCAGAGAGGGAGGAAAGTGATCGAGATTATTTCTGACAGATGAACATCTATCCAGGAATATCGGCATCACTACAACAACTGTGTGGGCAAACATTGATTTACACACAGATTTACATTGGTTATAGTCACTTACCAGGAACACCAATGACAGCGAGGATAAGGTAATATATCTTTCTGATACTGTTGAATATTTCAATCATTTTCTGTGTGGTGATGTGTCACTTCGTGCTGCAGACAATCTCTCTGTGTTAAACTCTGAGGTGATACACTGGCAGAGCCTGTAATTTATACCCTGTGGGATCTCCACCGGGATATTGAGGCTACTACATTGTTCAAAATGATTCTTTAATTGAACAAACAGATTACGACATCAGGTTCAGTCTGCCTGGTGAGAGAATATATTTATTTCTAAGACTGAATTCAAAAACTTCAAAGACTGGTCTATTCTGATCAAATTCATGAATGAATGAAAATTCGAAGCTGTATTCTCCCAGCAATGACATTGTTCTTTCAAACACCAGCAGTTCTATCTCTAGATCTCATGTTGTTTCAGTGATGTCCTTCCCACCAATGTAACCAAACGTTAATTAAACAGCAAAATGTGAGAGTGTCTCTCTTAGGACTGTTCTACTGCACTCTGGGATGTGACTGTCCTCTTTAACTGTGTCCATTCAGTAATTAAACTCCAAATGTGAGAGTGTCTCTCTTAGGACTGTTCTACTGCACTCTGGGATGTGACTGTCCTCTTTAACTGTGGACATTCAGTAATTAAACTCCAAATGTGAGAGTATCTCTCTCAGGACTGTTCTACTGCACTCTGGGATGTGACTGTCCTCTTTAACTGTGTCCTTCAGTAATTAAACTCCAAATGTGAGAGTGTCTCTCTTAGGACTGTTCGACTGCACTCTGGGATGTGACTGTCCTCTTTAACTGTGGACATTCAGTAATTAAACTCCAAATGTGAGAGTGTCTCTCTCAGGGCTGTTCTACTGCACTCTGGGATGTGACTGTCCTCTTTATCTGTGTACATTCAGTTTAGGATTCCAGTGAGTTATTTATGACTGTTTGCTGCAGGAGTCAACTAATAAATCATCTGAAACTAATTCAATACCTCAAACTGATACAGAATCTCAACCTACTACAGAACTTTGAAGTTATGGAATTCTTGAAATCAGGAGTCAAACTCAATTAATACAGACCTCTACCCTGCAACTGATTCAGTCCCGCCAACCGATACAGCTCCTCTGTCAACCGTTATAGACCCTCCAACCAATACTGTCCCTTCAACTGATGCAACCCCTCCAACTGATGTATTCCCTCCAACTGATACAGCCCCTCAAATTGATGCAGCCCTTCCAAATCATACAGTCCCTCCAACCGACACAGACCCTCTAACTGATACAGACCCTCTAACTGATACAGCCCCTCCAAATGATAGTTGATCCAACCGATACACACCCTCCAACTGATACAAACTCTCCAACTGATTCAGTCCCTCCAACCGATACAGACCCTCCAACCAATACACATCCTCCAACCGATACAGACCCTCTAACCAATACAGTCCCTCCAACCGATACAGACCCTCCAACCAATACAGTCCCTCCAACCGATACAGACCCTCCAACCGATACAGACCCTCCAACCAATACAGTCCCTCCAACCGATACAGTCCTTCCAACCGATACAGTCCCTCCAACTGATACAGACCCTCTAACCTATACAGTCCCTCCAACCGATACAGACCCTCCAACCAATACAGTCCCTCCAACCGATACAGACCCTCCAACCAATACAGTCCCTCCAACCGATACAGACCCTCCAACCGATACAGACCCTCCAACCAATACAGCCCCTCCAACCGATACAGTCCTTTCAACCTATACAGTCCCTCCAGCTGATACATTCCCTCCAACCGATACAGTCCCTCTAACTGATACAAACCCTCCAACCGGTATAATCCCTCCAACCCATACAGGCATTCAAACTGGTGCAGCCCCTTCAAAGGAAAAAGCCTCTAAAACTTATAAATCATCTCTGATCGAATATATTTATTTCTCTGAAGCCATCCAAATGCTGGAAGGTGGGATGAGAATAGGTGGATCATTTTTTAGCCGGCACAGATACGATGGGCTAAGTGGCCTCTTTCTGTGCCTTAAACTTTCTATGATTCCATCTCAAAATAATAGGACAGCTCAAACTAATACATTGACTTAAATTCATACAGCCCCTCACACGAATAAAGCAAATCAAACTAATGCAGCACTTCAGGTTAATACAGTATCTATTACTACCTAATTAGCATAGGGTAAATAAGATTAGAGAGCTAAATGTGTGGCTGAAAGATTGGTGTGGGAGAAATGGATTCCGATTCATGGGGCACTGGCACCAGTACTGGGGAAAGAGAGAGCTGTTCCGTTGGGATGGGCTTCACTTGAACCATGCTGGGACCAGTGTCCTGGTGAATCGTATAACTAGGGTTGTAGACAAGGCTTTAAGCTAAATCGTGGCGGGGGGGTGGGGGGGTGGGTTGGGTTCAATTGAAGGGAAGTTTAAAAAGTTGAAAGTAACGAGAGAGCAGAGGTGCAGGGCAGTGAAGGAACATACATCAATCAGAGAGTGACAGGAAGGGACAGAAAATACAAGCACAAGAGTACAGCAGAAATTAGAACCAGAGTAGGCAAAAATGGTTAAAAAGTCATAGCTTAAGGCTCTTTATCTGAATGCACGTAGCATTTGTAACAAGATAGATGAGCTGACGGCACAGATAGAAATAAATGAATATGATTTGATAGCTATCACTGAGACGTGGTTGCAGGATGACCAGGACTGGAATCTAAATGTTCAAGGATATTCGACATTCCAGAAGAATAGGCAGAAAGGAAAAGGAGGTGGGTAGCTTTGCTATTAAAGGGAGGGATCAGTTGCAGTTGTGAGTAATGATACAGGTGTAATAGATGGTGACATAGAATCAGTTTGGGTGGAAATAAAGAATAGCAAGGGAAAGAAATCACGGGTGGGAGTGGTCTATAGGCCCCCAAAGAGTTGCCTCTCTGTAGGCCAATATATTAATCAGGAAATAATGGAGGCTTGTAAGAAGGGCACTGCAATTATCATGGGTGATTTAATCTGCATATCGACTGGACAAATCAAATTGGCAAGGGTAGCATGGAAGACAAATTTGTCGAGTGCATCAGGGATCGTTACTTTATTTTATCATTTTGAGATACTGCACTGAAACAGGCCATTCGGCCCACCGAGTCTGTGCTGACCATCAACCACCCATTGATAGTAATCCTACATTAATCCCATATTTATATCACATCCCCAAATTCACTACCACCTACCTATACTGGGGGCAATTTGTAATGGCCAATTTACCTATCAACCTGCAAGTCTTTGGCTGTGGAAGGAAGCCGGAGCACCCAGCGAAAACCCACACGGTCATAGGGAGGACTTGCAAACTCCGCACAGGCAGCATCCAGAATTGAACCCAGGTCGCTGGAGCTGTGAGGCTGTGGTGCTAACCACTGCGCCACTGAGCAATACATTGCGAAATCTACTAGGGAACAGGCTATTTTAGATTTGTTAATGAGGTAGGATTAATAAGAGATCTCATAGTTAAGGATCCGCCAGGGGGAAGGGATCATAACATGGTAGAATTCCAAGTTCAATTTGAGGGTGAGCAACTCGGGTCTCAAATCAGTGTCTTCAAATTATGAGCAATTACAGAGGTCTGAAGAAAGAGTTGTCTAAAGTGAGCTGGGAAGATAGACTACAGGGGAAGTCAGTAGATGAGCAGTGGCCGACTTTTAAGCAGATACTTCATAACACTCAGCAAACATCTATTCCAGTAGGAAGGAAGGACTCGAAGAGAACGATGAACCACCCGTGGATAACAAAGGAAATTAAGGAGAGTATCAAATCAAAAACAAAGGTGTATAAAGTGGCGAAAACGAGTGGTCGGCCAGAGGATTAGGAATTTTTTAGAAACCAGCAGCGGATGACGAAAAAACTAATAAAGAGGGAGAAGATTGATTATGAGAGTAAATTGGCAAGAAATATGAAAACAAACTGTAAGAGCTTTGATGGGTATATGAAAAGGAAGAGAGTAGCCAATGTAAGTGTGCGGCCCTTAGAGGATGAGAATGGGAAATTCATAACAGGGAACAGGGAAATGAAAGATAACTTAAACCACATTTTGCATCAGTCTTCACGGTGGAAGACACTATAAATATCCCAACAATAATAGATGAACAAGGTGTAAATGGGAGGGAGGAACTTGTAACAATTTCTATCACGAGGGAAAGGGTGCTGGACAATCTGATGGGACTAAAGGCAGACAAGTCGCCAGGACCTGATGGCCTGCACCCAAGGGTTTTAAAAGAAGTGGCTGCAGAGATCGTGGAGACATTGGTCATAATATACCACAACTCACTGGATTCGGATAGGGTAGCACTAATGTGTTTAGTTTAGTTTAGAGATACAGCACTGAAACAGGCCCTTCGGCCCACCGAGTCTGTGCCGACCATCAACCACCCACTTATACTAATCCTACACTAATCCCATATTCCTATCACATCCCGACCTGTCCCTATATTTCCCTACCACCTACCTATACTCGGGGCAATTTATAAAGGCCAATTAACCTATCAACCTGCAAGTCTTTGGCATGCGGGAGGAAACCGGAGCACCCGGAGGAAACCCACGCAGACACAGGGAGAACTTGCAAACTCCGCACAGGCAGTACCCAGAATCGAACTCGGGTCCCTGGAGCTGTGAGGCTGCGGTGCGAACCACTGCACCACTGTGACGCCCGAATTCAAGAAAGGAGGGAGACAGAAAGCAGGAAACTATTGACCAGTTAGCTTAACATTAGGAAAATGCTAGAGTCCATTATTCTGGAAGAAATAGCAGGATATTTAGAAAAACATAATGCAATCAAACAGAGTCAACATGGTTTTATGAAAGGGAAATCATGTTTGACAAATTTGTTAGAGTTCTTTGAGGATATAACAAGCAGAGTGGATAAAGGGGAACCAGTAGATGTAGTGTATTTGGATTTTCAGAAGGCGTTCGATAAGGTGCCATATAAAAAGTTATTGCACAAAATAGGAGCTCAGGGTATTGGGGGTAATGTATTGGCATGGATTGAGGATTGGCTAACACACAGGAGGCAGAGAGTGGTGATCAATGGGTCTTTTTCAGGTTGGAAAGCCGTAACTAGTGGAATGCCACAAAGATCGGTCAAAGAGCCTCAACTATTTACTAACTACATTAATGACTTAGAGGTAGGGACAGAGTGTAATGTATCCAAATTGGATGGCGATGCAAAAATAAGTGGGAAGACATGTTGTGATGATGACACAAAGAATATGCAAAGGGATATAGATAGATTAAGTGAGTGGGCAAAAACTTGGCAGATGGAGTTCAATGTGGGAAAGTGTGAGGTCATCCACTTTGGTAGGAAGAATAAAAAGGCAGATTATTATTTAGATGGAGAAAGACTACAAAATTCTGCAGTACAGAGGGATCTGGGTGTTCTTGTACATGAAGCACAAAAAGTTAGCATGCAGGAGCAGCAAGTAATTAGGAAGGCAAATGGAATTTTGGTCTTTATTGCTGGGGGGGGGGTTAGAGTTTAGAAATAGGGAAGTCTTGTTACAACTGTACAGGGTGTTGGTGAGGCCACACCTGGAGTACTGCGGACAGTTTTGTACCCGTATTTAAGGAAGGATATACTAGCACTGGAGGAAGTTCAGAAAAGGTTCACTAGGCTGATTCCTGGGATGAAGGTGCTGTCTTATCAAGAACGGCTAAACAGGTTAAGCCTTTATTCATTGGAGTTTAGAAGAATGAGAGGTGATCTTATAGAAACATGTAAGATTTTAAGGGGATCAATAGCGTAGATGTTGAGAAGATGTTTCCACTCGTGAGGGAATCACGAACTAGGGGATATAATTACAGAATAAGGGGGCACACATTTAAAACTGAGATGTGAAGGAATTTCTTCTCTCAGTGGGTGGTGAATCTCTGGAATTCACTGCCTCAGAGAGTTGTGGAGGGTAGGTCATTGAATGTATTTCAAGAGGAGGTAGATAGATTTTTGAAAACTCGGGGAGTGGAGGATTCGGCGGAGCAGGCCCGAAAGAGGAGTTGAGGCCTGGGACAGATCCGCCATGATCTTATTGAATGGTGGGGCAGGATTGAGGGGCTGAATGGCCGACTCCTGCTCCTATTTCTTATGTTCTTATCTCAAACAAATAGCTCACATGAAAACAATGCCCGGGAGCTTTTGGAGGTTGTGGAGCTCCCAGAGCTGGGCAGAAAATAGGGGACAAACCCAATCTTGGGCTTTCACACCCCTCTGGGCATGATCCTCGGTTGTTCCAGAGGTGCAGTTTCTGGCGCCAGGATGTCCATCACTTTAAAGACGGCAATCCCGCCTCCAGGAGCTGCTAGCCAATCACAAGGCCGGTAGCATAGCAGACTCAGCATTGCCACCAGGAGTGGTGGTCACTGACACTACTGCAGAGGTCTCGGAGCCAGGACCAGCGCTGGAAATCCTGACCTCAGGTAAGTGAGCCTGGGCCAGTCTGGAAGGTGCTGGGAGTGGAGGGTCTGGGGGTGGGCGTGAAGTCCAGGGGAAGGGGATCTGTGGAGGTGGGGTTTTTGCATGTGGGGGGACGCTGTGGACCATAGATTGCCCACAGAGGAGGAACCCACCCCCAGCCCGCATGGACTGTGCTTCATTTTACAAGGCAGCCTCCCTGTGTGTAGGAGGCAGCCCCCGCCACTGGTTAAATCCCAGTGGCAGTGGGAAGAGGACCTTAAGTTTGTTTTTTGTTTGTTTGTTTTTGTTGCCTGGAATAAGCCACTTAAGGGCCTCAATTGGCCTCTGGACATTGTTAACCTATCCCGGCCCCCGGCAAAATCACTGGAAACAGAGCAAACGATGGGCCCTTCGCGGCCCCCGCCACCTATCGTGGTTGTAGGACTCTCTCCACCTCTGGCCCCACCTCAGTGAGGTCCCGTGACATCCAGCCCAATACCTCAAAGCAAGACGGCTCCTCAAACTAATACAGCATAGAATCTTTTAGATTTACAGCACAGAAGGAGACCCTTCGGCCCATTGCAGCTGTGTTAAAGTTTACTGCTCTTGGTTCTTCGTCCTGTCGGTTATGGGACCTCAAGTGCATATCCACATGTTTGTTTTTTTCAATGTGATGAGGGTTTCTGCCTCTCCAACCATTTCAGGCAGTGAGTTTCACACCGCCCCCGCACACCCCCCACCCTCTTGGTGAAAACATTTCTTCTTAATTCCACCATAATCCTTCCACCAATTACTTTAAGTCCATTCCCCCAGATAACTGACCTCATTCATAAGGGAAATAGGACTTCCCTAACCACTCTATATAGGACCCTCATAATTCCAGACACCTCAATTAAAACTCCCCTCATCCTCCTCTGTTCCAAAGAGAACACTCCCAGTCTATCCAATCTTTCCTCATGGTTATAATTCTCCAGTCCCGGAAACATCCTCTGTCCGTCTGGTCTGTAGCCTCTCCAGTGTGATCACATTCTTCCTGTAATGTAGTGACCAGAACTGTACACAATTCTCCAGCTGTGGTCTAGAGAGTTCAGCACAGAGTGATCAGAAATGGAGTACATCACAAACAGAGTGTAAAAGTTGGGAATTTTCTGCATGGAAATTCAGAGCAGAGGGAAAAGCTGCTTTTTTTGCCACCAACATTCCAGTGGTTCGTGCTACAGGTAAATATTAAATTAATCTACTCAGAACTTAAACGAGATTAAATATTTAGTCAAAAATCTTTTTCCATCATTTTCTATTTTGCTTGAGATTGTGTGTTGGCCGTGAGGCAGAAATTGTGAGATAAAACCAACAAGAAACACTTGCATTTCTATAGCGCCTTTCAAAATATAGTCACTGTTGTAATGTCGGAAATGCAGAAGTCAATTATCACACAACAAGCTTCCACAATCAACAATGTGATAATGACTGATAGGGCTGGAGGAGTTTACAGAGATAGGGAGGGTTGGAGGGGTTGGAGGAGGTTACAGAGATAGGGAGGGTTGTAGGGGCTGGAGGAGGTTACAGAGATAGGGAGGGTTGTAGGGGCTGGAGGAGGTTACAGAGATAGGGAGGGTTGTAGGGTCTGGAGGAGGTTACAGAGATAGGGAGGGTTGTAGGGGCTGGAGGAGGTTACAGAGATAGGGAGGGTTGTCGGGACTGGGGAAGGTTACAGAGATAGGGAGGGTTGTCGGGACTGGGGGAGGTTACAGAGATAGGGAGGGTTGTAGGGGCTGGAGGAGGTTACAGAAACTGGGATGAACAACGCCATGAAAGTATTTGAAGAGAGGGAACAAATGTTTAACTTTGAGGCGCTATATGAACTCTA
Organism: Heterodontus francisci; assembly: GCF_036365525.1. Classification (NCBI taxonomy): domain Eukaryota; kingdom Metazoa; phylum Chordata; class Chondrichthyes; order Heterodontiformes; family Heterodontidae; genus Heterodontus; species Heterodontus francisci. Next base: position 13,353,900 of record NC_090398.1, on the reverse strand, counting down.
GTATTTTATTTTCCGTTTCTGAACGATCAAATGAAGGACAAGTGAAAACGTTACAACAAACTCTCTCTCACACTTCTGTTCATCCCATTCTCTCGAGAGACGTTGTGCATTAGCCAATGGGAGATGAGGTAAGATTGCTGTCCAATCACCACTGGGCTCCAGCGATGATGGGCTGAGTTAATGTTCCCTGCTCAGTGCTGGAAGGTTCATGCCTGAAGGTCAGTTTCTCCGTTTCCTCCATTGTTGGCATGGTAACAGTCAGGAGCAGGTGTAGGCCATTCGGCCCCTCGAAACTGCTTCATCATCCAATAAGATCATGGTTGATCTCGAGAACAGGGTTGACCAACATTTTCATGTGGCGGGCCACATTACCATTTCTATCTTACATGTGAGACAATGTCTGAAAGGTAAAGGCATTAAAAATGTACGTTGCTATTCATGAAAAGATCCGGTGCACATTCTTGTGAAGAAGCTTTGAATGGGAAGATTAATTTATTGACATACTTTCTCGTCATCATGTTGGACACTGATTTAGTGAGATAACGGCATTTCTGTGCTCTCACAAGTAATCAATGTTTGCCCATACTCTTGCAGCGCTGCTGAACATTCCAGATAGATGTCCATTTGTCAGGAATGATCTTGATTTGTCTCCCTGTGTCTCTCTGTCTGTATGTCTCTCTCTCTCTGACTGACTCTCTCTCCAAATCTTTCTCTCTCCATGTTGGTCCCCTTCTTTGTGTTGCTCTCCCTCTCAGTGCCATCCTCAGACTCTGTGCCACTCCTCCTTCCCTCTCTGCTCCCCCTTACTCTCTCTGCAACATTTCTCTCTTTCTCTGTCTACTCCCTCGCTCTCTCTTTCCCCCTCTGTCTCTCTCCCTCTCTCCCCCCTCCACCGCTCTGACAGTTGCAGGGAATGTGAGTGCTCAGCAGAGCAGCTTTGCGCTTGGTCAGTTATTTTTTTAAAAATTCACGCTGACTTTCACAGCTGACAGGTACTGGGAGCAGTTTCTGAACTTGGAAATTTCTCATCGCAGAAATACATTGCTGGGCCGGATGGAAACCTTTGGTGGAACGGATCCTGGCTTGCAGGTTGTATGTGGGACATACAACATATGTGGCAGATTCAATGGGAACTTCTAAAAGGGGAATTGGAGAAATACTTGAAGAGGGAACATTTGCAGGGCTGTGGGGTAATAGCGGGGGGAGTGGGATTAATTGGAAAGATCTTGCAAAGTGATAAGTCTAGACACAATTGACTGAATGGCCTACTTTGTGCTGTATTATACAATGAATCTATTCAATACTTTTCATATTAACATTTCACAAATCAGTTTACTGTTCCAGCTTCTTCCGAAGGCAGCTCACTGCATCTTCGCTCCAAGCAGTCTTTATAAAGTGAAGTTATACCATCCACCAGGCTTGCTTCAAGGCTGCAGAGGGCCAACACCCCACCCCCACCACCCCTCCATCCCACTGTGTCCCCACCTCCAGTTCTGTGTCCCCACCTCCACCTCTGTGTCCCCACGTCTGCCTCTACGTCCTCACCTCCATCACTGTGTTCCACATCCACCTCTGTGTCCCCACCTCCACCTCTGTGTCTCCACCCCTACCTCTGTGTTCCCCCCTCTCAACTGTGTATTCACCTCCGCCACTGTGTCCCACCTCCACCACTGTGTCTCCACCTCTGCCTCTGTGTCCTCACCTCCATCACTGTATTCCCACCTCCACCACTGTCCCCACCTCCACCTCTGTGTCCCCACCTCCACCTCTGTGTCCCCACGTCTGCCTCTACGTCCTCACCTCCATCACTGTGTTCCACATCCACCTTTGTGTCCCCACCTCCACCACTGTGTCTCCACCTCAACCTCTCTGTTCCCCCCTCCCAACTGTGTCCTCACCTCCACCACTGTGTCCCCACCTCCACCACTGTGTCCCAACATTTACCACTGTGTCCCCACCTCCACCACTGTGTCCCCAACTGCACATCTCCGTCCTCACCTCTACCTCTGTGCCCCCTCCACCACTGTGTCCCCACCTCCGCCTCTGTGTCCCCACCTCCGCCTCTGTGTCCTCACCTCCACCTCTATGTCCCCACCTCAACCACTGTGTCCCCACCTCCACCACTGTGTCCCCACCTCCACCATTGTGTCCTCACCTCCACCACTGTGTCCCCACCTCCGCCTCTGTGTCCTCACCTCCACCTCTATGTCCCCACCTCAACCACTGTGTCCCCACCTCCACCACTGTGTCCCCACCTCCACCATTGTGTCCTCACCTCCACCACTGTGTCCCCACCTCCACCTCTGTGTCCTCACCTCCACCTCTATGTCCCCACCTCAACCACTGTGTCCCCACCTCCACCACTGTGTCCCCACCTCCACCATTGTGTCCCCACCTCCACCACTGTGTCCCCACCTCCACCACTGTGTCCCCACCTCCACCACTGTGTCCCCACCTCCACCATTGTGTCCCCACCTCCACCTCTGTGTCCTCACCTACACCACTGTGTCACCACCTCCACCTCTGTGTCCTCACCTCCACCACTGTGTCCCCACCTCCACCATTGTGTCACCACCTCCACCACTATGTCTTCACCTCCACCTCTGTGTCCCCACCTCCACCTCTGTGTCCTCACCTCCACCACTGTGTCCCCACCTCCACCTCTGTGTCCTCACCTCCACCTGTGTCCTCACCTCCACCACTGTGTCCCCACCTCCACCTCTGTGTCCCCACCTTCGCCTCTGTGTCCCTACCTCCACAACTGTGTCTCCACCTCCACCACTGTGTCCCCACCTCCACCTCTGTGTCCTCACCTCCACCTGTGTCCTCACCTCCACCACTGTGTCCCCACCTCCACCTCTGTGTCCTCACCTCCACCTGTGTCCTCACCTCCACCACTGTGTCCCCACCTCCACCTCTGTGTCTCCACCTCCACCACTGTGTCCCCACCTCCACCATTGTGTCCTCACCTCCACCACTGTGTCCTCACCTCCACCTCTATGTCCCCACCTCCACAACTCTGTCCCCACCTCCACCTCTGTGTCCTCACCTCCACCACTGTGTCCCCACCTCCACCATTGTGTCCCCACCTCCACCACTGTGTCCCCACCTCCACAACTCTGTCCCCACCTCCACCACTGTGTCCCCACCTCCACCACTGTGTCCTCACCTACACCACTGTGTCCCCACCTCCACCTCTGTGTCCCCACCTCCACCACTGTGTCCCCACCTCCACCATTGTGTCCCCACCTCCACCACTGTGTCCCCACCTCCACCATTGTGTCCCCACCTCCACCACTGTGTCCCCACCTCCACCATTGTGTCCCCACCTCCACCACTGTGTCCCCACCTCCACCATTGTGTCCCCACCTCCACCACTGTGTCCCCACCTCCACAACTGTGTCCTCACCTCCACCTCTGTGTCCCCACCTCCACCACTGTGTCCCCACCTCCACCATTGTGTCCCCACCTCCACCACTGTGTCCCCACCTCCACCACTGTGTCCCCACCTCCACCATTGTGTCCCCACCTCCACCACTGTGTCCCCACCTCCACAACTGTGTCCTCACCTCCACCACTGTGTCCTCATCTACACCACTGTGTCCTCACCTACACCACTGTGTCCCCACCTCCACCACTGTGTCCTCACCTCCACCTCTGTGTCCTCACCTACACCTCTGTGTCCCCACCTCCACCACTGTGTCCCCACCTCCACCACTGTGTCCCCACCTCCACCATTGTGTCCCCACCTCCACAACTGTGTCCTCACCTCCACCACTGTGTCCTCATCTACACCACTGTGTCCTCACCTACACCACTGTGTCCCCACCTCCACCACTGTGTCCCCACCTCCACAACTGTGTCCTCACCTCCACCACTGTGTCCTCATCTACACCACTGTGTCCTCACCTACACCACTGTGTCCCCACCTCCACCACTGTGTCCTCACCTCCACCTCTGTGTCCTCACCTACACCACTGTGTCCTCACCTCCACCTCTGTGTCCTCACCTACACCTCTGTGTCCCCACCTCCACCACTGTGTCCCCACCTCCACAACTGTGTCCCCACCTCCACCATTGTGTCCCCACCTCCACCACTGTGTCCCCACCTCCACAACTGTGTCCTCACCTCCACCACTGTGTCCTCATCTACACCACTGTGTCCTCACCTACACCACTGTGTCCCCACCTCCACCACTGTGTCCTCACCTCCACCTCTGTGTCCTCACCTACACCTCTGTGTCCCCACCTCCACCACTGTGTCCCCACCTCCACAACTGTGTCCTCACCTCCACCTCTGTGTCCTCACCTACACCACTGTGTCCCCACCACCGCCTCTGTGTCCCCACCTCCACCTCTGTGTCCCCACCTCCACCTCTGTGTCCCCTCCTCCACCTCTGTGTCCTCACCTCCACCACTGTGTCCCCACCTCCACCTCTGTGTCCTCACCTCCACCTCTGTGACCCCACCTCCACCTCTGTGTCCTCACCTCCACCTCTGTGTCTCCACCTCCACCATTCTGTCCCCACCTCCACCTCTGTGTCCCCACCTCCACCACTCTGTCCCCACCTCCACCTCTGTGACCCCACCTCCACCTCTGTGTCCTCACCTCCACCTCTGTGTCTCCACCTCCACCATTCTGTCCCCACCTCTACCTCTGTGTCCCTATCTCCACCATTGTGTCCCCACCTCTACCTCTCTGTCCCCACCTCTACTTCTGTGTCCCCCACCTACACCTCTGTGTCCTCATCTCCACCACTGTGTCCCCACCTCCACCACTGTGTCCCCACCTACAACTCTGTTTCCCCATCTCTACCACTGTGTCCCCTCCTCCACCACTGTGTCCCCACCTACAACTCTGTGTCCTCACCTCTACCACTGTGTCCCCACCTCCACCTCTGTGTCCCCACCTCCACCTCTGTGTCCTAATCTCCACCTCTGTGTCCCCACCTCCACCTCTGTGTCCTCACCTCCACCTCTGTGTCCTCATCTCCACCTCTGTGTCCCCACCTCCACCTCTGTGTCCTCATCTCCACCTCTGTGTCCCCACCTCCACCTCTGTGTCCTCACCTCCACCTCTGTGTCCTCATCTCCACCTCTGTGTCCCCACCTCCACCTCTGTGTCCTCACCTCCACCTCTGTGTCCCCACCTCCACCTCTATGTCCCCACCTCCGGCTCTCTGCCTCCACCTCCACATCCGTGTCCACCCCCACCCCCCCCCACCCCATCACTGTGTCTTCACCTCCATCATTATGACCCCACCCTCACCTCTGTGTCTATCATGCCTACGTGGTCAAACACCCTTGGATCAAGTAGTCCCAGTGTTCATCTCCACTCAACAGCCTCACACCAGCTAATGGTCCCATTAAATATCGGAGCAGGAGTTGACCAAATCAATCCTTGACCCTTCTCTGCCTTTCAGTACAATCATGGCTGATCCTCGGCCTCAACACTGCTTGGAATATATACACAATGGCACAGTTTTAGTTTAGCTTAGTTTAGTTTAGAGATACAGCACTGAAACAGGCCCTTCGGCCCACCGAGTCTGTGCCGACCATCAACCACCCATTTATACTTTTCCTACACTAATTCCATATTCCTACCTCATCCCCATCTATCCCTAAATTTCCCTACCACCTACCTATACTAGGGGCAATTGCTAATGGCCAATTTACCTATCAACCTGCAAGTCTTTGGCATGTGGGAGGAAACTGGAGAACCCGGAGGAAACCCATGCAGACACCGGGAGAACTTGCAAACTCCACACAGGCAGTACCCGGAATTGAACCCGGGTCGCTGGAGCTGTGAGGCTGCGGTGCTAACCACTGCGCCACTGATATGCAGGAACAGAGGAACCTGTGGCTGTATGTGCATCGATCTTTAAAGGTGGCAGGACACATTGAGAGAATGGTTCGTTAAACATATGGGATCTTGGGCTTCATGAATAGAGGCAGGGAAGTTATGTTAAACCTTTGTAAAGCTCTGTTAAGGGCCCAACTGGAGTATTGCATCCAGTTCTGGTCACCACACTTTAGGAAGTTTGTGAAAGACCTTGAGAGGATGCAGAGGAGATTTAATAGAATGGTTCCAGGGTTGGGGGATTTTAATTCCAAGATTATTTGGAAAAGCTGGGATTGTTCTCTTTACAACAAAGGAGATTGAGGGGAGATTTAATACAAGTGAAAAAGATTATGACAGGCTTAGATAAGTTAGACAATAAAATCTGATCTCATTAGCTGGTGGTACGAGGACGAGGGGACACAGACTGAATGCTTTGAGCAAGAGATGCAGGGGGAATGGAAGGATGAACTTTTTTATGCAGTTGGTAATGACCTGGAACTTGCTGCCCATGAGTGTGGTGGAAGCAGAGTTGATCAATGATTCCAAAAAGTAATTGGATGGGTATTTGATGGAAGTAGATATGCAGGAATATGGGGATCGAGTCGGGTAGTGGGACTAACTGGATTGCTCCACAGAGAGGCGGCATGGACTTGATGGGCTGCAGGGCCTCCTTCTGTACCGGAAATGACTCTATGACAGGGTTGTCCGACCTTTTCGGGTGGAGGGCTGCATTATGATTTTTGCTTGGCCCGGGGGCCGGGGGTCGAACCGCAAGACTCTATATGGTGGTAGCATACAGAATTAAATATATAACATGATGAACAGTGGTGGTATCTACACCCAGAAGAAAATGTTTGAATTAACTATCATCCACCAGCCAGAAGAGAAGAAACATTAAAATGATTAGCTGAGGAGAAAAGAAAACAATCTACAGACTTTAGAAGGCAGAGAGAAACTCAATAGAACAGAACCGTGGCTGAAAAGCAAGCGATCAGGTGAGTAATTGTGCTGGCGATTGCAAAATTCCAGTAAAAGAGCTTAAAAAATAATTTTTAAAGGTTCCATGTGAGGAAAACAAAAGGGGAAAAGCTCAATCCCTCACTCGGGCTGAACGTGAGGGCAAAGAATGGGAAAACACCAAAAAGTGCACGAGCTGAAAAAAAAAGAGCAAAAGTCCGATACTGAAGAGGAAAAAAAGTTTGGGAAACCCCAGAACCCAGCAGAATTTCCATTAATGTAGCCAAGCCTGACAAAAAGAATTAAATCAGTCAAGCTTGTAGAAGATAAACAAATAACCTCTAGCTTTCAAACAAAGGGCAAAACCCTGGAACTGTCTAACAAACAGCCCTGTCAATTCCAATAGACAACTGTGTAAACATATAAGTGAACTGCTTAGCAAAGGAAAAATCCTTAGAAAGCCTGCAAAAACTGCAGGAACACTCTGAAGCACCTGCTACACTCCAGCAAAACAAGCTAGCCTGAAAAAAAGAGTTTCTTAAAGTGGAGCACTCTAAAAATGTCTCTAAAATTAAAAACTAGGGTCAAAGTTTTGGAGTTTAGAGATTTTCAAAAGTCTCGAGGAACTCAATCAGACTCAAAACTATGAACTATGGCGAAAAAGAGTCCTCATGTACAGAATTGCATCGAAGTTGGACAGCAGGTCCGAAGCAGAGCAAGTGAATACATTATTATATTTAATTGGTGCTATAGCTGATGATGTAATAGCAAGACAACGTATTGATCAAACATCAGCAAAATTTGACAAAGTCTCAGCTGTGATTCTGGATGCACCAATAAGAACCTGCACAACACAGCACAGCCCGCCATGCAACTCAAACATTACCGAGCAAGAAAGAGAAATGCAACAACTCCCTACATGAGTTACACAAGGACAGAGAACTTGGGAAGAAGCAAGTCCAACTAATTTGTTAGCTACACAGACAAGATCAAACAGAAACAGTAATTTTGAGCCATTTCTCAACTAGACCATGGGAATGTTCTCCGAAGTATCCACAATTAAACAAAGAAGCTGGGCGAGCAGTCAGAACCATTAAAGCTATGGTGAAGAAAAAACAAGATTTCCAATTAGCACTTCTGACATACAGAACTACTACATTATTATGCGGATTAGCGCCATCAGAACTCAAAATGAGAAGAAAACTTATAACACAACATCCAATTCTACCCGAGAGATTACTTTCGGGATTATTTTTATTTTTTGATAAAGCACTGAAACAGGCCCTTCGGCCCACCTAGCCTATGCCAACCATCAACCACCCATTTATACTAACCCTACACTAATCCCAGATTCCTCCCACAAACCCTATATTCCCCTACCACCTATCTATGCTAGGAGCAACTTACAATGGCCAATTTACCTATCAACCTGCAAGTCTTTGGCGGCGGGAGGAAACCAGAGCACCCGGCGAAAGCCCACGCGGTTCACAGAGAGAACTTGCAAACTGCACACAGGCAGTACCCAGAATCGAACCAGGGTTGCTGGAGCTGTTGGGCTGCGATGCTAACCACTGCGCCACTGTGCAAGGATTGTCAGAATGTCAAGACAACGAAAAGTCGTATCAAAACAAACAGAGCCGGAATTATAACAGAAGATACCGTACAAGAAACCTACCAAAGTTGTTAGAAGGGCAAAACGTTTGGGTATGAGACCAAAATAGAGAAGGGATAATTCTCCAGAAAGGCAAGAATCAACAGTGATCTTGCCTACTATGAACCTCAAAAAGTTCTATACGGATAAATTGAAGGAAACTTATTCCTTTACTTCAAAGATGTCAATCGGTCAAACATTTAGATAACTCAGAAGGTGAACTGAAAATTCAAAAAGCACCAAATACTACAGACCTCAATGAAGACTGTCGAATTCAAGAAACAAAGGATCAGAGAAAGACTACCAATCTCCCAGATCTGACCACAACAAGATCAGGGAGAGTTGTGAAGTTTCCTGATAGGTTGCATCTATAAAGTCAGAGACTTGGTGGGAGATGGGGTAGTACGTAAATCAAAAAAATGAATGTATGTAAATATATATTGGGGTAAAGACTTGGGAGGAGATGTAGGAGAAGCGTGTCAAAGTGTTCATCTTGAGAGCATATAAAGAATACCTCCCACCATAATCAGACAAGAGATCATGTGGGAGAGACTCGGGAACAGTTCCAACGTGGCTTTTGAAGGAGACAGACAGGTTAGTGAGGAGTGTAGATAGTTATTATAAAATAAATATTAAAGTTTAAATGCTACAGTCTAAGAACCTCTCCGGCTAGACTCTATACAGCGGCAGAATACAGAACCAAGCAGATAACAGTAGTTACTGTTAGCCTCAACTTCAGTAGCTCTGGGCTCTGAAAGCGACAGTGTTCTTGCTAACTCTAGCAGCTCTGAAAGCTTCCTGTCTTTTTCGAGTGCTTTTCAGTGTAGTTGACTGGGAAGACAGCCTTTGATTATTTGTGTTTTTATTTCCCATTCAAGATGTTCAGCATCACTGAAGTCACATTTAGTTGCTATTTAGCTCAATCACATGCACTATTGCCCAATTGTCTCGTTTACTTCTTGCTTAATGTGTCGGAAGACAATGGTTTTGTATACGACGTTTTTCTAGGGCGTGATGTAGATGTTTATTGCATTTTTGCGGAGTTGTAGTCAATCTGCTCACGCGTAAGTATCTCAAAGATACCTGCGAATTCTTCACCTCCATAGTGTAGAAGTAAGGCCCTTTTCCTTATGTTGTCTGTGATTGTGAAACCTGCCGTTGCACCTTTGAACCATCTTCGCCACTTCTGCCAACGTGAGAATATGGATGATAGCTGTGAGTGCAGATCAAAACGTAACAGATTGGGTATAAACTGCACCATACTGAACGGAAATTCAGTCATAAAGGATATGGGTTCACATTCCTTCCAAAGCAAACTTCTCTTCAATGATCCAAGATTACATATTTCTATTGGACTGGATGGTTATTTTGGAGAGATCAGTGTGTGAGTATAAACTGTACAAGCTTCCTGTGTGTCATTCTAACAGTCTCTAAGTTAAAATGCTGTCTGTAAAAGTAGAGAAAAGCTTCCAAAACTTTCATACCTGAAAGCATTGTTTCCGTCTTTTCATCCTTTTTCTGTTTATCACGTGGCCTGCGGACTTGGGTGAGGTTTCACCAGATTTGGTAAAGGATATGAGCAAGGTCAGAGAGACAAAGACTGCAGCAGCTGAACATAAAGGCTTCCCTTTATTCTGTCTTAGTTTCACTTTCTCTTTGCTCGCACATATGTTCTACAGCAGCCCATACAGTACACAATGCACAATACAATTACAAATTCAAAATACTACAACAAGCAGTGAGAGAAAGAGGCCAGAGTGTTCTGACCCTCGCAGAAGCGGGCTGGTGTAAAATGGGGGGAGCCATTCCTGATGCTTTCTTACCCCTGCTGCAATATTACGAAATGTGGTGGTGGCAGGAGATAGCCCACTCGCCCCAGGCCAATCAAGGCTTTTAATTGGCCAGGTAACTGCCACTTAAGAAACTCCTCCCGCTGCCGCTGGTATTTTACAAGCAGCTGGTTGGCAACAAAGGCCCCCAGAAAGCCATCGCCTCCTTGCATGCAGGGGAAAATACCTCCTAATTCGGCACCCCATGACCCACGGAGGACCACCCCACCCCCGAAGCCCCAACCACCCCCACTGAAATCAAGTCCTCCCCCCTTCCAACCGAAACCCTTGCCTCGTCCGTGCCCAGCCGATTTCCCCTGGCGAGGCCACAAAATCTTATCATTTTTTCCAGTACCATCACTCATCAACCTCTCCAGGGGTCTGTGAATGGTAATTTCACAGATGATTGGCTTCTTCTTCCAGTCCAGTTATTTAAAAATTCGAGCTGAGTTTCACAGCTGACAGTTGCTGACATTGTGAACAGTAACTTCCCAATTTCTGACAGATTTGGGATTTCCCAGTGGGTTCTGACTCTTTTTTAGAAAAACATCCCCCGGGGGGTGGGGGCCATAGAGAGAGAGAGAGAGAGGTAGGGTGAGGGGACACAGAGAGAGAGAAATGGGTCAGTCAGAGGGACAGAGAGAGGGGAATGACAGAGTGAATGGGACAGAGAGAGAGAGGTGGACAGAGAGTGTGAGAGAGAAAGAGAGGGGGCAGAGAGACAGAGAAATGGGGGCAGAGTGAGAGAGAGCACAGAGAGAGGGGTGAACAGAGAGAGAGAGAGAGAGAAAGGGGGACAGTGAAACAGTAATAGAAGGCCAGAGAGTCAGAGAGGAGGAAAGAGTGAGAAGGGGACAGAACGTGAAAGAGTATGGGCACAGAGAGAGAGAAAGAGAGGGACAGTGAAACAGTAATAGATGGCCAGAGAGTGAGAGAGGAGGAAAGAGTGAGAGGGGGACAGAACGTGAAAGAGAATGGGCACAGAGAGAGAGAGAGAGAAAGGGGGACAGTGAAACAGTAATAGAAGGCCAGAGAGTGAGAGAGGAGGAAAGAGTGAGAGGGGGACAGAACATGAAAGAGTATGGGCACAGAGAGAGAGAGAGAGAGAGAGAGAGAGAGAGAGAGGGACAGTGAAACAGTAATAGATGGCCAGAGAGTGAGAGAGGAGGAAAGAGTGAGAGATGGCCAGAGAGTGAGAGAGAATGGGCACAGAGAGAGAGAAAGAGAGAGACAGTGAAACAGTAATAGATGGCCAGAGAGTGAGAGAGGAGGAAAGAGTGAGAAGGGGACAGAACATGAAAGAGTATGGGCACAGAGAGAGAGAAAGAGAGAGACAGTGAAACAGTAATAGATGGCCAGAGAGTGAGAGAGGAGGAAAGAGTGAGAGGGGGACAGAACATGAAAGAGAATGGGCACAGAGAGAGAGAGAGAGAAAGGGGGACAGTGAAACAGTAATAGAAGGCCAGAGAGTGAGAGAGGAGGAAAGAGTGAGAGGGGGACAGAACATGAAAGAGTATGGGCACAGAGAGAGAGAGAGAGAGAGAGAGAGAGGGACAGTGAAACAGTAATAGATGGCCAGAGAGTGAGAGAGGAGGAAAGAATGAGAGGGGGACAGAACGTGAAAGAGTATGGGGACAGAGAGAGAGAGAGAGAGAGAGAGAGGGGCAGATAGAGGGGGCATAAAGAGATAGAGTGGCAACACAGCGAGAGGGTGGACAGAGAGAGATGGGGACAGAGAGAAAAAAGAGTGGGGGGACAGAGAGAGAGAGAGAGAGAGGGCAGACAGAGGGGGCAGAAAGAGAGATGGGGGCACAGAGAGAGAAAGAACTAGAGACAGAGATTGAGAAGAAGAAAAAGAGAGAAAGAAAGGGGCGGAGAGAGGGGGGGGTAAGAGAGAGAAAGAAAGGGTCAGAGAGGTGATGAGACACAGAGAGCAAGAACGACACAGAGAGGGAGAGAACAAGAGTGAGAGAGGGAGGGATGGAGTGCAATCAAGATCACTCCTGACAAAGAAGCATCTGTCCGGAATATTCTACATCACTACAACAAGTGAGCGGGCGAACATTGACTACTTGTGCAGGCAAAACAAAAAATGCCAGGTATCTGAGGTATCAATGTCCAATATAGTGATGAGAAAGTAAACCAATAAATTAATCTTCCCAGTTCAGTTGTCTTCACAAAAATGAACATTTGTTATTATTTTGAATAACAGTAAGATAAATTGTTAAGGTCTTTATCATTCTGAAATTGTCTCACCAGCCCCCTATGAAAGCCAAAAATTGGAATGTGCCCTCCCCCCACCCAATGTGAAAAGGTTGAACAGCCCTGGTCGAGCCAGAGAGGTTCGTCGACTGACATATTTAAACATTAGACTGTATTTCATAGTAATTATGTGCACACTCTCCCTTGTGTTTCCTTCAAAACACACACTATAGCTGTTCTCGAGTCTCTCCACTTGATCTCTTACATCATCAGAGTAGGTTGTAATCTAGACATTCTCTCAACATTATCGCTTTGATATCCAGATACTGCAATATCCCAGAGTGCAGTAGAACAGACCTGAGAGAGACACTCTCACATTTGGAGTTTAATTACTGAATGGACACAGTTAAAGAGGACAGTCACATCCCAGAGTGCAGTAGAACAGACCTGAGAGAGACACTGTCACATTTGAAGTTTAATTACTGAATCGACACAGTTAAAGAGGACAGTCACATCCCAGAGTGCAGTAGAACAGTCCTGAGAGAGAGACACTCTCACATTTGGAGTTTAATTACTGAATGGACACAGTTAAAGAGGACAGTCACATCCCAGAGTGCAGTAGAACAGACCTGAGAGAGACACTCTCACATTTGGAGTTTAATTACTGAATGGACACAGTTAAAGAGGACAGTCACATCCCAGAGTGCAGTAGAACAGTCCTGAGAGAGAGACACTCTCACATTTGGAGTTTAATTACTGAATGGACACAGTTAAAGAGGACAGTCACATCCCAGAGTGCAGTAGAACAGTCCTGAGAGAGAGACTCCCACATTTGCAGTTTAATTAATGAATGGACACAGTTAAAGAGGACAGTCACATCCCAGAGTGCAGTAGAACAGTCCTGAGAGAGACACTCCCACATTTGAAGTTTAATTACTGAATGGACACAGTTAAAGAGGACAGTCACATCCCAGAGTGCAGTAGAACAGTCCTGAGAGAGAGACTCCCACATTTGCAGTTTAATTAATGAATGGACACAGTTAAAGAGGACAGTCACATCCCAGAGTGCAGTAGAACAGTCCTGAGAGAGACACTCTCACATTTGCAGTTTAATTAATGAATGGACACAGTTAAAGAGGACAGTCACATCCCAGAGTGCAGTAGAACAGTCCTGAGAGAGACACTCTCACATTTGGAGTTTAATTACTGAATGACCACAGTTAAAGAGGACAGTCACATCCCAGAGTGCAGTAGAACAGTCCTGAGAGAGACACTCTCACATTTGAAGTTTAATTACTGAATCGACACAGTTAAAGAGGACAGTCACATCCCAGAGTGCAGTAGAACAGACCTGAGAGAGACACTCTCACATTTGTAGTTTAATTACTGAATGGACACAGTTAAAGAGGACAGTCACATCCCAGAGTGCAGTAGAACAGTCCTGAGAGAGACACTCTCACATTTGGAGTTTAATTACTGAATGTCCACAATTAAAGAGGACAGTCCCATACCAGAGTGCAGTAGAACAGACCTGAGAGAGACACTCTCACATTTGGAGTTCAATTACTGAATGGACACAGTTAAAGAGGACTGTCACATCCCAGAGTGCAGTAGAACAGTCCTGAGAGAGACACTCACACATTTGGAGTTTAATTATTGAATGGACACAGTTAAAGAGGACAGTCACATCCCAGAGTGCAGTAGAACAGTCCTGAGAGAGACACTGTCGCATTTGGAGTTTAATTACTGAATGACCACAGTTAAAGTGGACAGTCACATCCCAGAGTGCAGTAGAACAGTCCTGAGAGAGACACTCTCACACTTGGAGTTTAATTACTGAATGTCCACAGTTAAAGAGGACAGTCACATTCCAGTGTGCAGTAGAACAGTCCTGAGAGAGACACTCTCACATTTGGAGTTTAATTACTGAATGGACACAGTTAAAGAGGACAGTCACATTCCAGAGTGCAGTAGAACAGTCCTGAGAGAGACACTCTCACATTTGAAGTTTAATTACTGAATCGACACAGTTAAAGAGGACAGTCACATCCCAGAGTGCAGTAGAACAGACCTGAGAGAGACACTCTCACATTTGGAGTTTAATTACTGAACTGACACAGTTAAAGAGGACAGTCACATCCCAGAGTGCAGTAGAACAGTCCTGAGAGAGACACTCTCACATTTGTAGTTTAATTACTGAATCGACACAGTTAAAGAGGAATGTCACATCCCAGAGTGCAGTAGAACAGACCTGAGAGAGACACTCTCACATTTGGAGTTTAATTACTGAATGTCCACAGTTAAAGAGGACAGTCACATTCCAGAGTGCAGTAGAACAGTCCTGAGAGAGACACTCTCACATTTGAAGTTTAATTACTGAATCGACACAGTTAAAGAGGAATGTCACATCCCAGAGTGCAGTAGAACAGACCTGAGAGAGACACTCTCACATTTGGAGTTTAATTACTGAACTGACACAGTTAAAGAGGACAGTCACATCCCAGAGTGTAGTAGAACAGTCCTGAGAGAGACACTCTCACATTTGTAGTTTAATTACTGAATGTCCACAGTTAAAGAGGACAGTCACATTCCAGAGTGCAGTAGAACAGTCCTGAGAGAGACACTCTCACATTTGTAGTTTAATTACTGAATCGACACAGTTAAAGAGGACAGTCACATCCCAGAGTGCAGTAGAACAGTCCTGAGAGAGACACTCTCACATTTGAAGTTTAATTACTGAATCGACACAGTTAAAGAGGACAGTCACATTCCAGAGTGCAGTAGAACAGTCCTGAGAGAGACACTCTCACATTTGTAGTTTAATTACTGAATGGACACAGTTAAAGAGGACAGTCACATCCCAGAGTGCAGTAGAACAGACCTGAGAGAGACACTCTCACATTTGAAGTTTAATTACTTAATGGACACAGTTAAAGAGGACAGTCACATCCCAGAGTGCAGTAGAACAGATCTGAGAGAGACACTCTCACTTTTGGAGTTTAATTACTGAATGTCCACAGTTAAAGAGGACAGTCACATCCCAGAGTGCAGTAGTACAGTCCTGAGAGAGACACTCTCACATTTGGAGTTTAATTGCTGAATGGACACAGTTAAAGAGGACAGTCACATCCCAGAGTGTAGTGGAACAGTCCTGAGAGAGACACTCTCACATTTGAAGTTTAATTACTGAATGGACACAGTTAAAGAGGACAGTCACATCCCAGAGTGCAGTGGAACAGACCTGAGAGAGACACTCTCACTTTTGGAGTTTAATTACTGAATGTTCACAGTTAAAGAGGACAGTCACATCCCAGAGTGCAGTAGAACAGTCCTGAGAGAGACACTCTCACATTTGGAGTTTAATTACTGAATGGACACAGTTAAAGAGGACAGTCACATTCCAGAGTGCAGTAGGACAGTCCTGAGAGAGACACTCTCACATTTGAAGTTTAATTACTGAATCGACACAGTTAAAGAGGACAGTCACATCCCAGAGTGCAGTAGAACAGACCTGAGAGAGACACTCTCACATTTGTAGTTTAATTACTGAATGGACACAGTTAAAGAGGACAGTCACATTCCAGAGTGCAGTAGAACAGTCCTGAGAGAGACACTGTCACATTTGGAGTTTAATTACTGAATGGACACAGTTAAAGAGGACAGTCACATCCCAGAGTGCAGTAGAACAGACCTGAGAGAGACACTCTCACATTTGAAGTTTAATTACTGAATCGACACAGTTAAAGAGGACAGTCACATTCCAGAGTGCAGTAGAACAGTCCTGAGAGAGACACTCTCACATTTGTAGTTTAATTACTGAATGGACACAGTTAAAGAGGACAGTCACATCCCAGAGTGCAGTGGAACAGTCCTGAGAGAGACACTCTCACATTTGGAGTTTAATTACTGAATGTCCACAGTTAAAGAGGACAGTCACATCCCAGAGTGCAGTAGAACAGACCTGAGAGAGACACGCTCACATTTGAAGTTTAATTACTGAATGGACACAGTTAAAGAGGACAGTCACATCCCAGAGTGCAGTAGAACAGACCTGAGAGAGACACTCTCACTTTTTGTGTTTAATTACTGAATGTCCACAGTTAAAGAGGACAGTCACATCCCAGAGTGCAGTAGTACAGTCCTGAGAGAGACACTCTCACATTTGGAGTTTAATTGCTGAATCGACACAGTTAAAGAGGACAGTCACATCCCAGAGTGTAGTAGAACAGACCTGAGAGAGACACTCTCACATTTGAAGTTTAATTACTGAATGGACACAGTTAAAGAGGACAGTCACATCCCAGAGTGCAGTAGTACAGTCCTGAGAGAGACACTCTCACATTTGGAGTTTAATTACTGAATGGACACAGTTAAAGAGGACAGTCACATTCCAGAGTGCAGTAGGACAGTCCTGAGAGAGACACTCTCACATTTGAAGTTTAATTACTGAATCGACACAGTTAAAGAGGACAGTCACATCCCAGAGTGCAGTAGAACAGACCTGAGAGAGACACTCTCACATTTGTAGTTTAATTACTGAATCGACACAGTTAAAGAGGACAGTCACATCCCAGAGTGCAGTAGTACAGTCCTGAGAGAGACACTCTCACATTTGTAGTTTAATTACTGAATGGACACAGTTAAAGAGGACAGTCACATTCCAGAGTGCAGTTGGACAGTCCTGAGAGAGACACTCTCACATTTGAAGTTTAATTACTGAATCAACACAGTTAAAGAGGACAGTCACATTCCAGAGTGCAGTAGAACAGTCCTGAGAGAGACACTCTCACATTTGGAGTTTAATTACTGAATGTCCACAGTTAAAGAGGACAGTCACAACCCAGAGTGCAGTAGAACAGACCTGAGAGAGACACTCTCACATTTGGAGTTTAATTACTGAATGGACACAGTTAAAGAGGACAGTCACATCCCAGAGTGCAGTAGAACAGTCCTGAGAGAGACACTCTCACATTTGTAGTTTAATTACTGAATGGACACAGTTAAAGAGGACAGTCACATCCCAGAGTGCAGTAGAACAGTCCTGAGAGAGACACTCTCACATTTGAAGTTTAATTACTGAATGGACACAGTTAAAGAGGACAGTCACATCCCAGAGTGCAGTAGAACAGTCCTGAGAGAGACACTCTCACATTTGGACTTTAGTTCCTGAGTGATTACATTGTTGTGAAGGACATCACTGAAACATCATGAGATCTAGAGATGGAATTGATGGTGTTTGTAAGACCAACCTCATTGCTGGGAATATAATTTTCATTAGTTAATGAATTTGATCATAATTGTCCAGTCTTTGGACTTTTCCAATTCAATCTCAGAAATAAATATATTTTATCATAACACGGACTAAACCCGATGTCGTAATCTATTTGTTCAATTTTAAAATCTGTTTGAACAATGTGGTAACCTCAATATCCCGGTGGAGATCCCATAGGATATAAATTATAGGCTCTGGGAATGTATCACCTCAGAGTTTAATACAGAGAGATTGTCTGCAGCACGAAGGGACACATGACATCACACAGAAAATGATTGAAACATTCAACAGTGTCAGAAAAATATATTACCTGATCCTCGCTGTCATTGGTGTTCCTGGTAAGTGACTATAACCAATGTAAATCTGTGTGTGAGCTGCTCTCTGATTTTACTGTGTGACTGATAATGTTACATGCTGATCCAGTGTCACTGTTATATGGACACCCAATCAGTGATCTCATTTGCTTATGTCAAATATCCTGAAATATCTGTGCAGTTTTATTCCATTGACTCAACTGATATTAAGCATCAGTTTGTAACTGACAGGCTCTCTGAATTCTCAAGTTCCTGTATTCAATGGAGTATCGTGTCATGTTCAATTACACCTCAGTGACAGCAATTCTCTGAACAAAGGTGTTCATGGAAGTATCAGTTAGAGCAGGTTGTCCAATATTTTCCCCTTGGCGGAGGCGGGGGGGGGGCGGCAAATTACAATTTCTGTCTCACATAGGGGTCCGGTGAGACAATTTCAGAAAGATAATTGCATTAAATATTTAATTTACTATTCATCAAAACAACAACAAATGTGCATTTTTGCGAAGATATTTTTGATGTAAAAATTAATTTCTTGATTAATCTCTCATCACTATGTTGCACACTGATTTAATAAGATACCTGGCAGTTTTCACTTGCACAAGTTGTCGCTGTTGCTTTTTGCAACCGTCAGAGAGAAAGGGTCAGATAGAATGATAGAGAGGGATGAGAGAGAGGGGGACAGAAAGAGAGGGGGCAGACAGAGAGGAACAGAGAAAGAGGGACAGAGAGAGAGGGCAGCAAAGAGAGAGCCGTGATTGAGAGAGGGTGGTGGACAAAGAGAGAGGGGAACAGAGAAAGAGAGAGGGAGACAGAGAGAGAAAGAGGCGGGACAGAGAGAGATTGGAAGGATAGAGAGAAAGAGAGAAGGGAGACAGAGAGAGAAAGAGGGACAAAGAGAGAGAGAAGAGAGAGAGGAAGTGTTGTCCTCACTGTCTGTGTCACCCTCTCTCAGTCCACCTCTTTTTCTCTCTGTCCCCCTGTTTCCCTCTTCTCTGTTCTCCCCTCTCTCTCTATTCCTCTCACCCTTTCTGCCCCTTCTCTCTCACACCCTCACTCTGTTGACTCTCTCTCTTTGTTCCACCTCTCTGTTTCCCCTGTCTCTCTCGTCCTCTTCTCACTCTCTCTCTTTCTGCGTCCCACCTGTCTCTATCCATGTCCCCCTCTCTCCCTTTCTCTCTGTCCTTCTCTCTCTCTCTCTCCCCTTTCCTCAGTCCCTCCTCTCTGTCGTCCCAATCCATTATCTCTCTCCGCCCCTCTCGTCCTCTGTCCCCCCACTCTCTCTCTCTCTATGTCTGTTCTCCCTCTCTCTCTGCGCCCCCCTCAATTTCTCTCGTCCCCTCTCTGTCTGGCTCTCCAATCTCTCTCTCTGTCCACTTCCTCTCTCTCTTCAGTTTCTCTTTGTCCCTCTTCCTCTCTCTGTTCCCCTTCTCTCTTTCTCTCTATCCTTCCAATCTCTCTGTCCCGACTCTTTCACTCTCTGTCACCCTCTCTCTTTCTCTGATCCCCTCTCTTTGTCCACCACCCTCTCTCAATCACGCCTTTCTCTTTGCTCCCCTCTCTCTCTGTCCCTCTCTTTCTCTCTTCCTCTCTTTCTGCCACCTCTCTTTCTGTCCCTCTCTCTCTCACCCCTCCGTATCACTCTATCCCTCCCTTTCTCTCTGACGATTGCAAGGAGCAAGAGCAAAAAGAACAGCTTTGTGGTTGGTTAGCTTTAAAAGTAATCACACTGTCAGTTTCACAGATGACAGATTCTGGGAGCAGGAACGGTTATTTCCCAACTTCAGACATATTAGGGCCTTTCCAGTGATCTTTAAAAAAAAGTGAGAACCCGCTGGAGTCAGAGAGCAGGAAACAGTAAGAGTGGAGCATAAAGAGACGCGAAGGGAGAGAGAGTGAAAGTTCAGTCAGAGAGTGGGAAACAGTGAGAGCGGAGTGGAGCGTAAAGAGCCCGGGAGACAGAGAGAGAGAGGGATCTCTCAGCGCGGGTAGCAGCGAGAGTACAGCGGAGTATGAAAAGCCAGGGAGAGAGAGAGGGAGATTTCACTCAGTGTGTGGATAGCAGCGAGAGTGCAGTGGACCGGAGTTTGAGAACAAGGTGAACAGTGACATTACAGGAAAGCTGCAAGGTGGTTGGTTGGTGAGTAACTGCTGTTAGGGAGTATCAGTAAATAGCTGGGTTTGTACACCACTGTTCGGATGGGTGTGTAAGTAACTGGGTTATAACGTCTCAACAACTGGCAGACTTAAATCGAGTACAAATTAAGTATTAATACGAAGGAACAAGTGAGTAGCTGGTGAGTATTTTTTTTTGAGTAACGTTTATTTTACCTAGTGAGCTTTATTGATTTTTTAGTAGGATTTATCCGTACTAGTACGGTTTTATTAATAATTCTAAGGTGTTGTAGTATTGGTAAGGTTTTTTTTTTAGCAGTAGCAAAAGGTCAACTAATAAATAAAGGAATGGCAGGGGTGCTTCAACCTCGAGCACCTCCTGTGCTATGTGGGAGCTCCAGGATGCTTTTCATATCCTGGAGAACCATATGTGCAGGAAATGTTGTCAATTGTGGCAGGTTGAACTCTGGGTTTTGGAATTGAGCAGCAGCTGGCAACACTGTGGTGCACTTGTGAGGATCAGGGCTACATAGATCGCACGTTCTTAAATGTGGTCATCCCACAGCTTAAGGGTATGCGGGGAGAGAGGGAATGGGTGACCCACAGGTAGTCAAAAATAATCAGGCAGGTAGTGCAGGAGACCCCGGAGTGCCTCTCACTCTCCAACAGGTATTCAGTTCTGTATACTGAGGACAGTGATGCTTCACATTGGGAGTGCAGCCAGAGCCACTTCCATGGCACCACGGGTGGCTCGGCTGCACAGTGGGGTACAGGGAAGACTGGAAGAGCCACAGTGATAGGTGATTCAATAGTCATGGGAACAGACAGGCGTTTCTGTGGCCGCAGACCTGAATCCATGATGGTGTGTTGCCTCCCTTGTGCCAGGGTCAAGGATGACACCGAACGGCTGCAGAGCACCCTGAAGGTGGAAGGTGAACTGCAATAAGTGTTATGACCGACTGCTCCTGTCAAAATATACGATTCTGATAGTGGTGGGAGAGACGCACTGATAATTCAATCTCGTGACTCCACAGATCGCCGAACATATTATTTAAAACTTTCCAAAGTAAAGAAAGACACAGCCAAATGGCACCATCTATTAACCCCCGAATGAGGCTAACCAAACCAGGTGTCTTTAAATCAAAAAACTAACTCTTTAATTAGAAGAACTAAATTCTTAAACACTATGAAGATATAAACAACATTTAAAATAGAAAAAGTTAGGGTCCTTGAAAATTTACAGCCCAATGTTGCTTGACGTCCCCACCGAATGTTGCTTGAAGTCCTCACAATCATCCAATGTGAGGAAAAAGTCGAACAGCCCATAGTCTAACTTCAGGTGATGCTTTCCTTCTCCAGCGAATTTCAACAATCAGCGACTTGCAAACACTTTCAACAGAATCAATCTGACTTCAGAGTTTATAGCGATAAAATATTGTAGCAGTCTAATTTCCCTTTCTTTAATTTAAGTTACCAGAGATCTCTGTTTTGGCTTGATGTTTCAGAATTTTGTGAGATAATAATTAAACAGACTAAGATCCTCTTCCTTCAGTTTAAATGGTAGAGAGCTCTTTGTACAAGTGCTGTCATCACAGCGTTGTCCTCTGTGTCTGTTCTTTTCTGTCAGAACAAACTGTCTTCAACTAAGAGCCAATTCAAAACTGATTGGTAACAAATGTATTTCATGAGAGTCACTCCTAGTGGCTGTTTCTATGGTAACGAGAATGCACATTCCTATAACTCCTGAGGCTGGCCGGTTCTTAAAGCAATACTGATCCTCTGCAAGCCTTAAAGGCAAACCACATATTCCCGTAAAAAACAAAAAACTATATTGGAACCAACAACATAGGTAGCAAGATGATCCTGCATTCAGAATATAAGGAGCTAGATAAGAAATTAGCTAACAGGACCTCAAAATTAGTCATCTCCGGATTACTCCCAGCGCCACACACAAGCGAGTATAGAAATAGAAGGATAAGACAGATGAATGCGTGACTGGAAAGATGGTGCAAGAGGGAGGACTTTAGGTACTTGGGACATTGGGACTGGCGCTGGGGGGATGGGACCTATACAAGCCGGACGGGTTGCACCTGAACAGAGCTGGAACTGAGTTCCTTGCGGTACTTTTTACTGGTGATGTTGGGGAAGGTTTCACCTAGTTCATCAGGGGAATGGGGACCTGACGGTAGAGTCATTTGGGACAAAATCAGAAATGAAAACGGAAGGCAGAAAATTAATGGATGAGACTGGAACAAAATTTCAAAAAAAGTGTTTGGCAGTGCTCAAGGGTATCTATTTCAATGCAAGGGGTACAGCAAACAAAGCAGGTGAGCAGAGGGCACCGATAGACACGTGGTTGTATGATATCATAGCTATTACAGAAACATGGCTTAAGGAGGGACAGGAATGGCAGCTCAATGTTCCTGGTTCCAGGTTTTTCAGATGCAATAGGGAGAGGATAAGAAAGGAGGGCAAGTGGCAATTCTGGTCAAGGAAACTATTACAGCTGTGAGAAGGGGTGATATGAAGGAAGGTTCATCAAATGAGGCCACGTGGTTTGAGCTAAGGAATTAATAAGGGGTAATCACACTGCTGGGAGTGTACTATAGAATCCCAGTCAGAGGGAGATAGAAGAGCAGATATGTTGGCAAATCTCTGAGAAATGCGAGAACAATAGGTCAGTAATAGTAGGGATTTTAACTACCCCAATATTAACTGGGATAGTTTTAGTATGAAAGGAATTGAAGGAGCAGAATTCTTGAGGTGCATTCAGGAGAAATGTTTTGCCCAGTATGTAGCAAATTCTCCAAGAGAGGGCACAGTTTTAGACTTAGTTTTAGGAAATGAAGATGGGCAGGTGGAAGGAGTGGCAGTGGGAGAGCATTTTGGTGATAGTGATCATAATTCAGTCAGTTTTAACGTAATGATGGCAGAGATAGAAGAGGAGTTAGAGTTATCACTTGGGGCAAGGCCAACTTTATTATACTGAGGAGTGATTTCGCGAAAGTGGACTGGAAACAGCTACTTGAAGGTAAATTAGTGTCAGAACAGTGGGCAGCATTCAAAGGGGAGATCCAAGCAGTTCAGAGTAAACATGTTCCCACAAACAGAAAGGATGAGACGGCCACACCTAGAGCCCTATGGATGTCAAGGAGCATAAGGGGTAAGGTAAGGCAGAAAAGGAAAGCTTATATCCGACACTGAGAACTCAATACTACAGAAAGCCGAGAGGAATATAGAAAGTGAAGGGGTGAAATCAAAAAGGAAATGAGGAAAGCAAAGAGAGGGCATGAAAGAATATTGGCAAGCGAAATCAAGGTGAACCCAAAGAGGTTTGATCAATACATTAAGAGTATGAGGATAACTAAGGAGAGTGTAGGACCCATAAACGACCACAAAGGTAACCTATGCATAGGGGCGGAAGATATTAAAATGGTTCTTAATGAATACTTTGCGTCTATCTTCACAAAGGATGGGGACAATGCAGATGTTGTAGTTAGGGAGAAGGAGTGTGAAGTATTGGATTTGATAAACATAGGGAGAAAGGAAGTATTAATGGGATTTGCATCCTTGAAATCTGAAAAATCAACAAGGCCAAATGAAATGTACCCTCTGCGGTTAAAAGAAACAAGAGATGAAATAACAGAGGGTCTTCCATCTTTTTCCTGTCCTCAATGGATACAGATGTTGTGCCGGAGGTTTGGAGAATTGCTAACATTGTACCTCTGTTTAAAAAGGCAGCGAGGGATAGACCAAACAATTCCAGGTCAGTCAGTCTAACCTCAGTAGTGGGCAAATTATTGGAATCTATTCTGAGAGACAGCATAACCAGTCACTTAGAAAGACACATGTTAATCAAGGATAGCCAACATGAATTTGTAAAGGGAAGATCATGTTTGACCAACTTGACAAAATTTTGAAAAGAAGTAGCAAGGACGAGAGATGAGGGTAGTGCAGTTGATGTGGTCCACATGGATTTTAGCAAGGCTTTTGACAAGGTCCCGCATGGCAGACTGGTTAAAAAAATAAAAATAAAATTCTATGGGATCCAGGGAAATGCAGCAAGGAGGATACAAAATTGACTCAATGGCAGGAAACAAAGGCTAATAGTTGATGGACGTTTTAACAACTGGAGGGCTTTTTCCAGTAACGTTCAGCAGGGCTCGGTATTGGGTCCCCTGCTTTTTGTGGTGTATAGCAACGATTTGGGCATAAATGTCGGGGACATGATCAAGAGCTTTGCAGACAACAGGAAGTTTGGCCGTGTGGTAGATAGCGAGGAGGATGGATATAGGCTGCAGGAAGATATTGATGGTCTAGTCAGATGGGCAGAAAAGTGGCAAATAGAATTCAACTTGGAGAGATGCCTGGTGATGCATTTGGGGAGCTCAAACAATGCAACGGAATACACGATTAATGGGAAAATACTGAGAAGTCAAGAAGAAGTAAGGGACCTTGGAGTGAATGTCCACAGATCCCTGAAGGTAGCAGGACAGGTCGATAAGGTGATTAAGAAGGCATATGGAATCCTTTCCTTTATTAGCCGAGGTATAGAATACAAGAGCAGGGAGGTTATGCTGGAACTGTATAATTCATTGGTTAGGCCACAATTTGAGTACTGTGTGTAGTTCTGGTCACCTCATTACAGAAAGGATGTAATTGCACTGGAGAGGGTACAGAGGAGATTTACGAAGATGTTGCCCAGACTGGAAAGATGCAGCTATGAGGAAAGATTGGATAGGCTGGGGTTGTTCTCCTTGGAACAGAGAAGGCTGAGGGGAGATCTGATTGAAATGGACAAAATTTTGAGGGGCCTGCATGGAGTGGAGGTGAAGGGTCTATTCACCTTAGCAGAGAGGTCAGTGATGAGGAGGCAAGGATTTAAAGTGACTGGAAGAAAAATTAGAGAGGAGATGAGGAAAACCATTTAACCCAGAAGGCAGTGGGGGTCTGGAATTCACTGCCTGAAATGGTAGTTGAGGCAGAGACCCTCAATGCATTCAAAAACAGTCTGGATATGCAACTTAAGTGAAAGAACCTGCAGAGCTACAGACCAAATACTGGAAGGTGGTATTAGAATAGGTGGATCGTTTTTCATCCAGCACATACAAGATGGGCCAAGTGGTCTCTTTCTCTGCCTTAAACTTTCTACGATTCTATGATTTCTATGAAATCGCTGCTCATGAGGTGAGCACCTGTCAGCTGTGAATCTGACAGCACGAGGTTTTATAAAACTGGTCTAAAAGATGATAATCGAAGAACTTCTCATCTCTGAAATGCATCCACGGACCGGATGGAAACCTTCGGCAGGCCGGATGGAAGCCTTTGACAGGCGGGATCCTGGCCCATGGATCATATTTTGGACAACACTGAGTTTCAGTAAAATCAAACTGAGTGTGAGTCACTGACTGGAGTTGAACACCTGATCCCAGTGAGCATGTATAACTGGGAGTTTCTGTCACTGTAGAATTATACTGAGTGTTAGTCACGAACCGGAGTGGAACCCCTGACCCCAGTGACCATGTATAACTGGGAGTATCTGTAAGTGCAGAATTGTACTGAGTATCAGTTACGAACCGGAGTGGAACACCTGACCCCAGTAACCATGTATTATTGGGAGTATCTGTCAGTGTAGAATTGTACTGAGTGTCAGTTACGAACCGGAGTGGAACACCTGACCCCAGTAACCATGTATTATTGGGAGTATCTGTCAGTGTAGAATTGTACTGAGTGTCAGTTACGAACCGGAGTGGAACACCTGACCCCAGTGACCATGTATAACTGGGAGTATCTGTAAGTGTAGAATTATACTGAGTGTCAGTTACGAACCGGAGTGGAACACCTGACCCCAGTAACCATGTACTATTGGGAGTATCTGTCAGTGTAGAATTGTACTGAGTGTCAGTTACGAACCGGAGTGGAACACCTGACCCCAGTGATCATGTATAACTGGGAGTATCTGTCAGTGTAGAATTGTACTGAGTGTCAGTTACGAACCGGAGTGGAACACCTGACCCCAGTGATCATGTATAACTGGGAGTATCTGTCAGTGTAGAATTATACTGAGTGTCAGTTACGAACCGGAGTGGAACCCCTGACCCCAGTGACCATGTATAACTGGGAGTATCTGTAAGTGTAGAATTATACTGAGTGTCAGTTACGAACCGGAGTGGAACACCTGACCCCAGTAACCATGTATTATTGGGAGTATCTGTCAGTGTAGAATTGTACTGAGTGTCAGTTACGAACCGGAGTGGAACACCTGACCCCAGTAACCATGTATTATTGGGAGTATCTGTCAGTGTAGAATTGTACTGAGTGTCAGTTACGAACCGGAGTGGAACACCTGACCCCAGTGACCATGTATAACTGGGAGTATCTGTAAGTGTAGAATTATACTGAGTGTCAGTTACGAACCGGAGTGGAACACCTGACCCCAGTAACCATGTATTATTGGGAGTATCTGTCAGTGTAGAATTGTACTGAGTGTCAGTTACGAACCGGAGTGGAACACCTGACCCCAGTGATCATGTATAACTGGGAGTATCTGTCAGTGTAGAATTGTACTGAGTGTCAGTTACGAACCGGAGTGGAACACCTGACCCCAGTGATCATGTATAACTGGGAGTATCTGTCAGTGTAGAATTATACTGAGTGTCAGTTACGAACCGGAGTGGAACCCCTGACCCCAGTGACCATGTATAACTGGGAGTATCTGTAAGTGTAGAATTATACTGAGTGTCAGTTACGAACCGGAGTGGAACACCTGACCCCAGTAACCATGTATTATTGGGAGTATCTGTCAGTGTAGAATTGTACTGAGTGTCAGTTACGAACCGGAGTGGAACACCTGACCCCAGTGATCATGTATTACTTGGAGTATCTGTCACTGTTCAACTGGAGTGAGTGAAACACCGATTTATTTGTACTTCTTACAGTTTAGTAACACTATTCACTGCCCATGATGGAGTCTCCTGGACATTGGGAGATGAGTAAATACAATTGGGTGATTGTTTTGCTGAACTCCTCAGTTCAGTCTGCAGGCCTGACCTGAGCTTCCAATCACTTATCACGTTAATTCTGCATCCCACACCCACTCTGACCTCTTACACTCTTCCACCGCAACTCAATGAGGAACAAAGCCGTCTTTTTCAATTAGGCATTTTATTGCCCGTTGGACTCAACACTTAAATTAGAAACTTCAAATTATAACCATTGCTCCCACTTTCTCGGAAGGCCAGTGCTGGTAATGATGGATGGCTACCGCAGAGTCACTGAGAATGGAGGGGGTCTGGACTGTTGCTTGTGGTGGGGATGCCCTGTTGGTACACAGCTGGCAGGCTAGTCCACACCCCTGAGGTCTACCCACCATTCTACATCACATTTTGGGGCCACTGGAACCTTCTCCTCTTTGCCAGATTGTCTATGTTCCCCTCTCCCTCTGTTATTCTGCTGTAATTATTTACACCTCCTCTGGACCCATCCTCTGTTTCTTCATTTGTCCCATTCACCTTGCACCATCATCCCTTTTCTCATTGAATCACTCCTGTCCTCCACCCGATCACAGACCTTCCCTTTTGTTCTTTCCTCCCCCTATACTTTTCACTGGCCCTATCATTGCTTTAAAACTATTAATCTCTATTATATCCCAGTTCTGATGTAAACCTATCAGCCTGGAACATTAACTCTGTTTCTCTCTCCACAGATGCTGCCTGACCTGCTGAGTGTTTTCAACATTCTCCTATTTTTAACAGATTTACAGCAGTTTCAGTATTTTGTTTTTATTCCAATGCTGATGCCTGGATTTTAACAGGGGTGAATCACATAGATGGGAATTGGAGTTTCAGAGTTTTAACTCCTCAGACTTTCTCTTTTATCATTGACAGGTTCCTCACTTCTAGTCAGCCTGATTGACAACCCTGGCTTCCAGTGTGACAGGGAGGCGTCTGGAGCAGGCCTCAGGACCAGGGTAATCCACGTGCTGACCCCGGGGTGTGTGGGTAGCTGCCTGATATCGGGGGTGATTTAATCACCAGCTCCACATGGGGAGAGAGTGGTGACATCTCCAATCACTGGGCTGTCCATCCCCAACCCCGGGGAGGGGTCTCCGATCCTGCAGCATGGTCTGAGTCTGGAGACGGGAAGGAGGAGGGGGAGGTTCTGATTCCCAACACCAGGAGGGGTCTCCCATCCTGGACCGTGTTCCTAATCCGGGGACGGGGAACTGTGTCTGATCCTCAACCCCAGGGAGGTATCTCCTATCCTGGAATGTGGTCCCAGTCCAGGGAGGGGGAGGGGTGTGTCGGATCCTCGACCAAGTGGAGAGGCTCTCCCCTCCCGGAGTGCAGTCCGCGTCCAGTTAGGGGGAGAGGGTGGTGAGGGGTGGGAACGGGTTGAGTGAGTCTCTGCTCCAAGACACGATTGGTAAAACTGATTTCTGGGGCTTCTGATCCGGGAAGAGGGTCCGAGCCCGTAGGCGGACGTCATTCTGGAAGTGTTGTGTCCGATTCCTCGGGTGGTAACATCTGATTCGTGTATTTGCAGTCCGATACCTGAGGGCGATGGGATCTAATCCCGGAGGGTTGTATGGTCCGATCCCAAGGTCGGGTGTCCAAATCCCGGAGGCTGGTGGGGTCCGATCCAGGAGGGTGGAGAGGTCCGATCCCGAAGGATGGTGAAGTCCCATCCCAGAGGGCGGTGGATCTGATCCCAGAGGGTAGTGTGGTCCGATCCCGGAGGGTGGTGGGTCTGATCCCGAAGGTTGGTGGGGTCCGATTCTGGAGTGCAGTGGGGTCCGATCCCAGAGGGTGGTGGGTCTGAATCTGGAGGGTGGTGGGTCTGATCCCAGAGGGTAGTGTGGTCTGATCCCAGAGGGTGGTGGGTCTGATCCCGAAGGTTGGTGGGGTCCGATTCTGGAGTGCAGTGGGGTCCGATCCCAGAGGGTGGTGGGTCTGAATCTGGAGGGTGGTGGGTCTGATCCCAGAGGGTAGTGTGGTCTGATCCCAGAGGGTGGTGGGTCTGATCCCGAAGGTTGGTGGGGTCCGATTCTGGAGTGCAGTGGGGTCCAATCCCAGATGGTGGTGGGTCTGATCCCAGAGGGTGGTGGGTCTAATCCTGGAGCGTGGTGGGGTCTGATCCCAGAGGGCAGTGGGGTCCAATCCCAGATGGTGGTGGTTCTGATCCCGGAGGGTTGTGTGGTCCCATCCCAGAGGGTGGTGGGTCTAATCCTGGAGGGTAGTGTGGTCTGATCCCAGAGGGCAGTGGGGTCCAATCCCAGATGGTGGTGGTTCTGATCCCGGAGGGTGGTGGGTCTGTTCCCGGGGTGTGATGGGTCTGTTCCCGGAGGGTGATGGGTCTGATCCCGGGGTATGGTGGCGTGTGATCCCAGGGTGGTGTGTCTGATCCTGGGGGAGTGGTCCGATGCCACAGGGGAACACGGCTCCAATCACCAACCCCAGGTGACTTTGTATATGGAGTGGGTTATAACAGGGAAACCCAATTGGCCAGAATTAGAACTTTAAAACAGATTCAATCAGAGACGTCCAGACTCATTACAATATTTAAATTACCAACACGTCTCCTGGGAGCAGTTGTCTGTCCGTCCCCCTGTCCGGACTCTGCTAAACCTGGAAGTGGGCGGGTCAGGGGTGGGTTGTTGATGGGGTTGAGATATTTAAAATTTTAACCTCTGACCCAAACCCAACCCCCCTGTTTTTGGTGCTCAAATCCTGCCCTGACTGTCTGGGTCAGACACGGAGAATGTTTGATCAGTAATTTCCAGTCTCTTTTCCCTTCTCTCTCTTACAGTTAATTTACTGGCGATTGTGATCCTGTCCCGGGGAAAGTGCGGACTCTCCACCTGTACCACTCGCTACCTGGTGGCCATGGCAACTGCGGATCTACTGGTCATTATCACTGAGGTCATACTGAAGCGGATGAATTATTATTATTTCCGGGGATCTTTGCTGAACATCAGCCCTGTGTGTAGTGTGATCCTTGTCCCGAGTCGTGCAGCCATCGACTGTTCTGTCTGGTTCACCGTCACTTTCACCTTTGATCGATTTGTGGCCATTTGTTGCCAGAAGCTGAAAACAAAATATTGCACCAAGAAAACTGCAGCTGTGGTTCTCGCAACAACCTTCATTCTGCTCTGTTTAAAAAACATCCCCTTCTATTTTGCAAATGAGTCTGTAGAGATAATCAGCAATATACTGTGGGTCTGTCATTTTAAGTCTAGTTATTTTATTGAGCCCGGATGGGTAGGATTTGACTGGTTTGGTAAGGTTTTAACCCCATTGCTCCCATTCGCTTTAATTCTGTTGCTGAACGCTCTGACAGTCAGACACATTTTTGTGGCCAGTCGAGTCCGGAAGGGACTGAGGGGTCAGAGTAAGGGAGAGAATCACAGTGACCCAGAGATGGAGAGCAGAAGGAAGTCTGTGATTTTACTCTTCACCATATCCGGCAGCTTCATATTTCTGTGGCTGGTGCGTGTTATAGAATTCTTCCATTATAAAATTTCAGGAAAAGTTCCGAATAGTTATAATGATTCTGAATATATATTTAGAGAAGTTGGATTTATGCTGAGGGCTTTAAGTTGCTGCACAAACACATTTATCTATGGGATGACTCAGTCCAAGTTCAGAGAGCAGGTCAAGAGTGCGGTGAAATATCCAGTTACATCAATTATTCAATTAATGAATAAACAAAACTGAGAGCAGCTCAGAGGCGGATTCTGGAATTTCTTGTACATGAAGGTAATGTTTATTCCCAAGAGGCAAGAGGTGACCAACAGCTGGATGACCCGAAATACACTGGTGGGGGCAAGGTGGGGGTTGGAGGGGGTTGGGGGGGGGGAGGTGTTGCTGGCTGTGGTTCTACAAATGCAAAAGAGCAGTGAGGTGGCAGGCAAGAAGTGACCTTTGGCGGACCGTATGAAAACGGGGACAGAAGGAGACTCAGAGCGCCCTCTGCTGGACAGGAGGAGAAACAGCAGCCACAGTATGTCCTCCACCTCGACCAAGTTTGATTTTCAGCTCTTCACATAAAGTCATAGTCATAGAATCATACAGTCGTACAGCATAGAAACAGGCCCTTCAGCCCACCGCGTCCATGCTGACCATAATGCCTACCTATACTAATCCCACCTGCCTGCATTAATTCCATATTCCTCTATGCCTTGCTCATTTAAGTACCTGTCCAGATGCCTCTTAAATATTGCTACTGTTCCTGCCTCCATCACCTCCTCTGGCAGCTCATTCCAGATACCCACTATTCTTTGTGTAGAAAAATTTAACCCTTTGATCCCCTTTAAACCTCCTCCCTCTCAACTTAAATCTATGCCTTCTAATTTCAGTCACCCCTACCATGGGAAACAGACTCTGGCTATCTACCCTATCTATGCCTCTCATAATTTTATATACCTCTATCATGTCCGCTCTCGGCCTCTTTCGTTCCAGGGAAAGCAGACCCATCCTATCCAATCTCTCTTTTTAACTCAAGCCCACCTAACCAGGCAACATCCTTGTGAATCTTTTCTGCTCGCTCTCCAGCTTAATCACATTGTTCCTGTAGTGCGGCGACCTGAACTGCACACAGTACACCAAGTGCGGCCTAACCAACGTTATGTACAACTGTAACATGACGTCCCAAATCTGTACTCAATGCCTCGGCCGATGAAGGCAAGCATGCCATACACCTTCTTCACCTCCCTGTCTACCTGTGTTGCCACTTTCAGGGAACTATGCACTTGCACCCCAAGGTCTCTCTGCTCAAGAACACTCCCCAAGGCCCTGCCATTCACTGTGTATTTCCTGCCCTGGTTTAACTTCCCATAATGCATCACTTTGCACTTGTCTGCGTTAAATTCCATTTGCCAATCCCTGGCCCACTTTCTCAGTTGATCGATATCCTGTTGCAACCCGAGACCAATTTTGGTGTCATCGGCAAACTTACTAATCATGCCCCCTACATTCACATCCAAATCATTAATATATATGACAACAACAGAGGGCCCAACACCAATCCCTGCGGCACACCACTGGTCACCGGCCTCCAATCAGAAAAACAACCCTCCACTACCACCCTCTGCCTCCTATCACCAAGCCAAGTTTCTATCCAATTGGCTAGCTCACCCTGGATCCTATGTGTTCGAACCTTTTGGACCAGCCTACCATGCGGGACCTTGTCAAAAGCTTTGCTAAAGTCCAAGTAGACAACGTCCATCGCCCTGCCCTCGTCAATCCTCTTGGTCACCTCCTCAAAACCTCAATCAAATTCGCGAGACATGATTTCCCACACACAAAGCCATGCTGAGAATCCCTAACCAGACCATGCCTTTCCAGGTGCATAGAAATCCTGTCTCTCAGAAGCCCTTCCAATAACTTTCCCACCACTGATGTAATGCTCACCGGCCTGTCATTCCCTGGCTTATCCCTGCTGCCCTTCTTAAATAAAGGCACAACATTAGCTATCCTCCAGTCTTCCAGTATCTCACCCGTGGCTAACGATGATTCAAAAATCTCTGCCAAGGCCCCAGCAATCGCCTCCCTTGCTTCCCATAGCATCCTAGGATACACCTGGTCAGGCCCTGGGGATTTATCCACCTTACTGCGCTTGAAAACCTCCAACACCTCCTCCTTTGTAATGTTGATATGCTCCAGGATATCGCTGTTCCCTCCCTTGAACTCACTAGCTTCCATGACCTTCTCCACGGTAAATACTGATGAGTTTTAAGACCTCGCCCATTTCCCGTGGCTCCACACATAGATTGCCACACTGATCCTTAAGGGGACCTACTCTCTCCCTAGCTACCCTTTTACTCTTAATATACTTATAGAATCTTTTAGGATTCTCCTTTTATCGGATCTGCCAGGGAAATCTCATGGCCCCTTTTCGCCCTCCTAATTTCCTTCTTAAGTATACTCCTACATTCCTTGTACTCCTCGAGGGACACGCTTGATCCCAGCTGCCTATACCTGACATATGCCTCCTTCTTTGTCCTGTCCAGACCCTCAATATCCCTCATCAACCAAGGTTCCCTAAACTTGCCAGCCTTGCCCTTCCATCTAACAGGAACATGCCGGCCCTGAACTCTTCCTATCTCACTTTTAAAAGCCTCCCACTTGCCAGATGTCCCTTTACCAGTGAACAGCCTCGCCCATTCAACTTTTGAGAGTTCCTGTCTGATGCCATTGAAATTAGCCTTCCCCCAATTTAGGACTTCAACCTGAGGACCAGTCCTCTCCTTTTCCATAACTATCTTGAAGCTAATAGAGTTATGGTCACTGGTCCCAAAGTGCTCCCCCACTGACACATCAACCACCTGCCCATCCTCATTTCCTAAGAGGATGTCGAGTGTAGCCCCTTCTCTAGTAAGGCCATCCACATACTGCTTCAGAAAACTATCCTGGACACACTTAACAAATTCTTCCCCACAGTGGCGCAGTGGTTAGCACCGCAGCCTCACTGCTCCAGAGACCTGGGTTCGATTCCGGGTACTGCCTGTGTGGAGTTTGCAAGTTCTCCCTGTGTCTGCGTGGGTTTTCTCCGGGTGCTCCGGTTTCCTCCCACAAGCCAAAAAGACTTGCAGGTTGATAGGTAAATTGGCCATTATAAATTGTCACTAGTATAGGTAGGTGATAGGGAAATATAGGGACAGGTGGGGATGTTTGGTAGGAATATGGGATTAGTGTAGGATTAGTATAAATGGGTGGTTGATGTTCGGCACAGACTCAGTGGGCCGAAGGGCCTGTTTCAGTGCTGTATCTCTCATCTAATCTAATCTAAAAATCATCTGATCCCTTAGCACAAAGGCAGTCCCAGGCGATATTAGGGAAGTTAAAACCACCTACTATTACAACTATATAATTCCTACACCTATTTGTGATTTCCCTACATATATGCTCCTCTGTTTCCCTCTGACTATTGGGGGGCCTATAGTATAATCCCATCAAAGTGATCCCGCTTTTCTTATTTCTGAGTTCTACCCATATGGCCTCGCTGGACATTCCCCCTGGGATATCCTCTCTAAGTATTACCGTGATGTCCTCCCGAATCAATAATGCAACTCCCCCTCCTCTCTTACCTCCACATCTGTCACGCCAGAAGCATCGGTACCCCGGAACATTGAGCAGCCAGTCCTGCCCATCCCTCAACCACGTTTCCATCATAGCTATAATATCACAATCCCATGTACCGATCCATGCTCTGAGTTCATCTGCCTTACCTGTAAGGCTTCTTGCATTAAAGTAAATGCAGTTTAGCCTACCAGACCTTCCACGCTCCCTGTCCTGCCCACTGGACTTGCTTGCTTTAACTTCTACATTTGCCTCAACTATCTCATTGGAGAGACTACTACTTTGGGTGCCACCCCCCTGCAAGACTAGTTTGAACCCTCCCAAGTACTGCTAACAAACCTCCCTGCAAGGATATTTGTCCCCTTCCAGTTCAGATGCAACCCGTCACTTGTACTTTATTTATTTAGAGATACAACACTGGAACAGTCCTTTGAGCACACTGAGTCTCTCCCGACCAAAAATCACCCATTTAAACTAATCCCAATTAATCCCACTTTCCCTACCATTCTCCTACCAACACTAGGGCCAATTTACAATGGCCAATTTACCTTTCAACATGCAAGTCTTTGGCTGTGGGAGGGAACCAGAGCACCCGGAGGAAACCCACGCAGTCACAGGGAGAACTTGGAAACTCCGCTCAGGCAGTAGCCAGAACTGAACTTGGGTTGCTGGAGTTGCGAGGCTGCGGTGTTAAACACTGCACCACTGTGTCACCCTTTTTATTGTAGCTGAATAGTTGCAGCTCCTTGAAATCTTCTGCCAGTTTATTGTTATTCTATGTTTTATTTTTTGAGTCACTTTATTGAGTCCATCTCGCTTGCATTCCCCAACAAGTTCACTGCTGTCTTTTTCGCACTCTCTCTCCCCGAATCAGATGCTGGTGCTGGCGGGTGTTGTTGGAGGAGTTTCAAGTTACTCAAATTAGCGGAGCTCAGAGATCTCGGAGGGGGGTAGCTGCTGGAGGAGGTTCCAGATATATGGAGGGTTGTGGGGCTGGAGGAGTTTACAAAGAAAGGGTGGCATGTAGGGCCTGGAGGAGATTTCAGAGATAGGGAGGGTTGTTGGAGCTGGAGGAGTTTGCAGAGATAGGGAACTTTATCGTGGCTGGAGTATTTTGCGAAGATAGTGAAGGTGCAGGGTGGTGGAGGAGATTACAGAGGTAGGGAGAGTTGTAGGTGCTGGAAGAGGTTATGATGAAATGGAGAGTTGTATGCTCTGGAGGAGGTTACAGAGATAAGGAGCATTGTAGGGACTGGAGGAGCTAACAGAGATAGGGCGATTTGTAGCGAGGAGCCGGTTACAGAGATAGGGAGGTCAGTCGCGACTGGAGTAAGATACAGAGATAGGGAGGATTGAGGCTGTAAGAGAATTTGAGGAAGTGACAAAGTTGATTGATGAGGGGAGGGCTGTAGATGTCATATAAATGGACTTCAGTAAGGCGTTTGATAAGGTTCCCCATGGTAGGCTGATGGAGAAAGTGAAGTCGCATGGGGTCCAGGGTGTACTAGCCAGATGGATAAAGAACTGGCTGGGCAACAGGAGACAGAGAGTAGCAGTGGAAGGGAGTTTCTCAAAATGGAGACGTGTGACCAGTGGTGTTCCACAGGGATCCGTGCTGGGACCACTGTTGTTTGTGATATACATAAATGATTTGGAGGAAAGTATAGGTGGTCTGATTAGCAAGTTTGCAGACGACACGATTGGTGGAGTAGCAGATAGTGAAGGGGACTGTCAGAGAATACAGCAGAATATAAATAGATTGGAGAGTTGGGCAGAGAAATGGCAGATGGTGTTCAATCAGGGCAAATGCGAGGGGATGCATTTTGGAAGATCCAATTCAAGAGTGAACTATACAGTAAATGGAAAAGTTCTGGGGAAAATTGATGTACAGAGAGATTTGGGTATTCAGGTCCATTGTTCCCTGAATGTGGCAACGCAGGTCAATAGAGTGGTCAAGAAGGCATACGGCATGCATTCCTTCATCGGATGGGGTATTGAGTACAAGGGTTGGCAGGTCATGTTACAGTTGTATAAGACTTTGGTTCGGCCACATTTGGAATACTGCGTGCAGTTCTGGTCGCCACATTACCAAAAGGATGTGGATGCTTTGGAGAGGGTGCAGAGGAGGTTCTCCAGGATGTTGCCTGGTATGGAGGGCGCTAGCTATGAAGAGAGGTTGAGCAGATTAGGATTATTTTCATTGGAAAGACGGAGGTTGAGGGGGGACCTGATTGAGGTGTACAAAATCATGAGAGGTATAGACAGGGTGGATAGCAAGAAGCTTTTTCCCAGAGTGGGGGATTCAATTACGGGGGGTCACGAGTTCAAAATGAGAGGGGAAAAGTTTAGGGGGGATATGCGTGGAAAGTTCTTTACGCAGAGGGTGGTGGGTGCCTGGAACGCGTTGCCAGCGGAGGTGGTAGACGCGGGCACGATAGCATCTTTTAAGATGTATCTAGACAGATACATGAATGGGCAGGAAGCAAAGAGATACAGACCCTTAGAAAATAGGCGACATGTTTAGATAGAGGATCTGGATTGGCGCAGGCTTGGAGGGCTGAAGGGCGTGTTCCTGTGCTGTAATTTTCTTTGTTTCTTTGTAAAAGAACTTACAGAGATAGGGAGGGTTGTAGGGACTGGATGAGTTTGAATACTTAGAATGGGTTGTAGGACATGAGGAAGTTACAGAGATGTGAACACAGGGGAGATTGGTGAATGTGAGCTGCTGGTTCAGACAGGGGGCACCTCTCTGCCCATTCTGCCAGCTTATCAATGCATTCTTGCAGGTGGCTCACATCATCTACATTGTTTACCATACCTCCAGGTTTGGTGTCACCAGCAAATTTTGGGATTCTATTCTATATTCCAAGATCTAAGTCATTTATATATTGCAAAACAAGCAGTGGTCCCAGCATTGATTCTTGGGGAACACCACTGTCAACCATACTCCAGTCTGAAAAGCAACTCACAGTTTCCTGTCCTTAACTGAATTGTTTATCCAATTGGGCACTGTCCCTTCTATTCCATGAACCTCAGCTTTATTAATTAGCCATTTATGTGGTACCTTATAAAATGCTTTCTTAAACTCCATATAAACAACATCCAACTCATTCCCTTCACCAACCATCTCTGTTACTTCATCAAAAAATTCAATTTGATTTTGTCAAGCATGATCTGTCCTCAGTTTCCCTTTCTCCCTGCCGATTCACATTTTTTCTCCCCACCCTCTCATTTACTCTCTATCTCTGCCTTCTCACATTCTCTCTCTCCCGGCCCTCTCACTGGCCAGAATTTTATGTTGGGCGGGAGGCCCCGCCCAATGCCTAATAAATCGTGCTGGAGCCCGCCTCCGCTGGGCATGCCTAGCCACGACGGGATTTAATGCTCCCTGGGCACTTAATTGGCCAATCAGCGGGCTGGCGGTTCCAGTCCCAGCAGTGCCTCAAGGAGCAGTGGCCAATGCTGGGATTGCAACCCAGCGACAGCCTCACACACTGATCTCTCCAAAACAACTAATTTACATTAGTTAATGAATTTGATCATAATTGTCCAGTCTTTGGACTTTTCCAATTCAATCTCAGAAATAAATATATTTTATCACAACACGGACTAAACCCGATGTTGTAATCTGTTTGTTCAATTAAAAAATCTGTTTGAACGATGTGGTAACCTCAATATCCCGGTGGAGATCCCGTAGGGTATAAATTACAGGCTCTGGGAATGTATCACCTCAGGGTTTAATACAGAGAGATTGTCTGCAGCACGAAGGGACACATCACTTCACACAGAAAATGATTGCAACATTCAACAGTATCAGAAAAATATATTACCTGATCCTCGCTGTCATTGGTGTTCCTGGTAAGTGACTTTAACCAATGAAAATCTGTATGTTGGCTGCTCTCTGATTTTACTGTGTGATTGATAATGTTACATGCTAGTCCAGTGCCACTGTTATACAGACACCCAATCAGTGATCTCATTTGCTTATGTCAAATAGCCTGAAATATCTGTGCAGTTTAATTCTATTTACTCAACGGATAATAAACCTCAGTTTGTAACTGACAGGCTCTCTGAATTTTCAAGTTACTGTATTCAATGGAGTATCGTGTAATATTCAATTACACCTCAGTGAAAGCAATTCTCTGAACAAAGATGTTCATGGAAGTATCAGTTAGAGCAGGTTGTCCAATATTTTCACCTGGGGGGCCTCATTACAATTTCTGTCTTACATCGGGGAGATTGGTGAATGTGAGCTGCTGGTTCAGACAGGGGGCACCTCTCTGCCCATTCTACCAGTGAGACAATTTCAGAAAGATAATTGCATTAAATATTTAACTGACTATTCATCAAAACAACAATAAATGTGCATTTTTGTGAAGATGTTTTTGATGTCAAGATTAATTTCTTGACTTACTTTCTCATCACTATGTTGGACACTGATTTAATAAGATACCTGGCAGTTTTCGCTTGCACAAGTTGTCATTGTTAGCTGGCTCACTTGTTGTAGCGATGCAGAGTATTCCAGATAGATGTAATTCAGAGTAATCTTGATCAATCTCTCTCACCCTTTCTCTGGCTCTTGTCTCTCTGTCTCTCTCTGTCTCTCTCTCTCTCCCTGTCCCCCCCGCCCGTTCCCCAGCCACCCCCCCCCCCCCCCCCACCGTGTCTGCCCCTCTCTTTCATGTTGCTGGAAAGCCCCTAATATGTCTGAAGTTGGTAAATAACTGTTCCTGCTCCCAGCATCTGTCATCTGTGAAACTGACAGCGTGATTTGTTTTTTAAAACTAACCAACCACAAAGATGCTCGTTTCGCTTTTGCTCCTTGCAACTGTCAGAGAGAAAGGGAGGGATAGAGTGATAGAGAGGGGTGAGAGAGAGAGGGACAGAAAGAGAGTGGGCAGACAGAGAGGAACAGAGGGAGAGGGGAACAAAGAGAGAGGCGTGATTGAAAAAGGGTGGTGGACAAAGAGAGAGGGGAACAGAGAAAGAGAGAGGGAGACAGAGAGAGAAAGAGACGGGACAGCGAGAGATTGAAAACAAATCACGCTTTCAGTTTCACAGATGACAGATTCTGGGAGCAGGAACAGTTATTTCCCAACTTCAGACATATTAGGGGCTTTCCAGTGATCTTTAAAAAAAAGTCAGTACTCGCTGGAGTCAGAGAGCAGGAAACAGCAAGGGCAAAGTGGAGCATAAAGAGCCGCGAAGGGAGAGAGAGAGTGAAAGTTCATTCAGAGAGTGGGAAATAGTGAGAGTGGAGCGGAGTGTAAAGAGCCCGGGAGACAGAGAGAGAGAGAGGTAGCGCAGCGTGCGGGAAGCAGCGAGAACGGAGAGGAGCATGAAAAGCCGGGGAGAGAGAAAGAGTTAACTCAGTGTGCGGGAAACAGTGAGAGCGTAGTGGACTGGAGTTTGAGAACAACGTGAACAGTGACATCACACGAAAGCTGCAAGGTGATTAGTTGGTAGCAACTGCTGTTAGGGAGTATCAGTTAATAGCTCGGTTTGTACACCACTGTTAGGGTGGGTGTGTAAGTAACTGGGCTATAGTGTCTCAACAATTAGCAGACTAAAAACAAGTACAAATTAAGTATTAATAAGAAGGAACAAGTGAGTAGCTGGTGAGTATTTTTTTTTGAGTAACGTTTATTTTAACTGGTGAGCTTTATTGATTTTTAGTAGGATTTATCCGTACTAGTGCATTTTTATTAATAATTCTAAGGTGTAGTAGTATTGGCAAGGTTTATTTTAGCAGTAGCAAAAAGTCAACCAATAAATAAAGGAATGGCAGGGGTCTTCAACCTCGAGCACCTCCTGTGCTATGTGGGAGCTCCAGGATGCTTCCTATATCCTGGAGAACCATATGTGCAGGAAATGTTGTCAATTGTGGCAGCTTGAACTCTGGGTTTTGGAATTTGAGCAGCAGCTGGCAACACTGTGATGCATTCGTGAGGATCAGGGCTACATAGATAGCACGTACTTAGATGTAGTCACCCCATAGCTTAAGGGTATGCTGGGAGAGAGGGAGTGGGTGACCACCAGGCAGTCAAAAATAATCAGGCAGGTAGTGCAGGAGACCCCGGAGTGCCTCTCACTCTCCAACAGGTATTCAGTTCTGAAAGCTGAGGAAAGTGATGCTTCACATTGGGAGTGCAGCCAGAGCCACTTCCATGGCACCACGGGTGGCTCGGCTGCACGGTGGGGTACAGGGAAGACTGGAAGAGCCACAGTGATAGGTGATTCAATAGTCATGGGAACAGACAGGCGTTTCTGTGGCCGCAGACCTGAATCCATGATGGTGTGTTGCCTCCCTTGTGCCGAGGTCAAGGATGACACCGAACGGCTGCAGAGCACCCTGAAGGGGGAAGGTGAACTGCAATAAGTGTTATGACCGACCGCTCCTGTCAAAATATACGATTCTGATAGTGGTGGGAGAGACGCACTGATAATTCAATCTCGTGACTCCACAGATCGCCCAACATATCATTTAAAACTTTCCAAATTAAAGAAAGACACAGCCAAATGGCACCATCTATTAACCCCCGAATGAGGCTAACCAAACCAGGTGTCTTTAAATCAAAAAACTAACTCTTTAATTAGAAGAACTAAATTCTTAAACACTATGAAGATATAAACAACATTTAAAATAGAAAAAATTAGGGTCCTTGCAAATATACAGCCCAATGTTGCTTGACGTCCCCACCGAATGTTGCTTGAAGTCCTCACAATCATCCAATGTGAGGAAAAAGTCGAACAGCCCATAGTCTAACTTCAGGTGATGCTTTCCTTCTCCAGCGAATTCCAACAATCAGCGACTTGCAAACACTTTCAACAGAATCAATCTGACTTCAGAGTTTATAGCGATAAAATATTGTAGCAGTCTAATTTCCCTTTCTTTAATTTAAGTTACCAGAGATCTCTGTTTTGGCTTGATGTTTCAGAATTTTGTGAGATAATAATTAAACAGACTAAGATCCTCTTCCTTCAGTTTAAATGGTAGAGAGCTCTTTGTACAAGTGCTGTCATCACAGCGTTGTCCTCTGTGTCTGTTCTGTTCTGTCAGAACAAACTGTCTTCAACTAAGAGCCAATTCAAAACTGATTGGTAACAAATGTATTTCATGAGAGTCACTCCTAGTGGCTGTTTCTATGGTAACGAGAATGCACATTCCTATAACTCCTGAGGCTGGCCGGTTCTTAAAGCAATACTGATCCTCTGCAAGCCTTAAAGGCAAACCACATATTCCCGTAAAAAACAAAAAACTATATTGGAACCAACAACATAGGTAGCAAGATGATCCTGCATTCAGAATATAAGGAGCTAGATAAGAAATTAGCTAACAGGACCTCAAAATTAGTCATCTCCGGATTACTCCCAGCGCCACACACAAGCGAGTATAGAAATAGAAGGATAAGACAGATGAATGCGTGACTGGAAAGATGGTGCAAGAGGGAGGACTTTAGGTACTTGGGACATTGGGACTGGCGCTGGGGGGATGGGACCTATACAAGCCGGACGGGTTGCACCTGAACAGAGCTGGAACTGAGTTCCTTGCGGTACTTTTTACTGGTGATGTTGGGGAAGGTTTCACCTAGTTCATCAGGGGAATGGGGACCTGACGGTAGAGTCATTTGGGACAAAATCAGAAATGAAAACGGAAGGCAGAAAATTAATGGATGAGACTGGAACAAAATTTCAAAAAAAGTGTTTGGCAGTGCTCAAGGGTATCTATTTCAATGCAAGGGGTACAGCAAACAAAGCAGGTGAGCAGAGGGCACCGATAGACACGTGGTTGTATGATATCATAGCTATTACAGAAACATGGCTTAAGGAGGGACAGGAATGGCAGCTCAATGTTCCTGGTTCCAGGTTTTTCAGATGCAATAGGGAGAGGATAAGAAAGGAGGGCAAGTGGCAATTCTGGTCAAGGAAACTATTACAGCTGTGAGAAGGGGTGATATGATGGAAGGTTCATCAAATGAGGCCACGTGGTTTGAGCTAAGGAATTAATAAGGGGTAATCACACTGCTGGGAGTGTACTATAGAATCCCAGTCAGAGGGAGATAGAAGAGCAGATATGTTGGCAAATCTCTGAGAAATGCGATAACAATAGGTCAGTAATAGTAGGGATTTTAACTACCCCAATATTAACTGGGATAGTTTTAGTATGAAAGGAATTGAAGGAGCAGAATTCTTGAGGTGCATTCAGGAGAAATGTTTTGCCCAGTATGTAGCAAATTCTCCAAGAGAGGGCACAGTTTTAGACTTAGTTTTAGGAAATGAAGATGGGCAGGTGGAAGGGGTGACAGTGGGAGAGCATTTTGGTGATAGTGATCATAATTCAGTCAGTTTTAACGTAATGATGGCAGAGATAGAAGAGGAGTTAGAGTTATCACTTGGGGCAAGGCCAACTTTACTATACTGAGGAGTGATTTCGCGAAAGTGGACTGGAAACAGCTACTTGAAGGTAAATTAGTGTCAGAACAGTGGGCAGCATTCAAAGGGGAGATCCAAGCAGTTCAGAGTAAACATGTTCCCACAAACAGAAAGGATGAGACGGCCACACCTAGAGCCCTATGGATGTCAAGGAGCATAAGGGGTAAGGTAAGGCAGAAAAGGAAAGCTTATATCCGACACTGAGAACTCAATACTACAGAAAGCCGAGAGGAATATAGAAAGTGAAGGGGTGAAATCAAAAAGGAAATGAGGAAAGCAAAGAGGGGGCATGAAAGAATATTGGCAAGCGAAATCAAGGTGAACCCAAAGAGGTTTGATCAATACATTAAGAGTATGAGGATAACTAAGGAGAGTGTAGGACCCATAAACGACCACAAAGGTAACCTATGCATCGGGGCGGAAGATATTAAAATGGTTCTTAATGAATACTTTGCGTCTATCTTCACAAAGGATGGGGACAATGCAGATGTTGTAGTTAGGGAGAAGGAGTGTGAAGTATTGGATTTGATAAACATAGGGAGAAAGGAAGTATTAATGGGATTTGCATCCTTGAAATCTGAAAAATCAACAAGGCCAAATGAAATGTACCCTCTGCGGTTAAAAGAAACAAGAGATGAAATAACAGAGGGTCTTCCATCTTTTTCCTGTCCTCAATGGATACAGATGTTGTGCCGGAGGTTTGGAGAATTGCTAACATTGTACCTCTGTT
Source organism: Heterodontus francisci (assembly GCF_036365525.1). Classification (NCBI taxonomy): domain Eukaryota; kingdom Metazoa; phylum Chordata; class Chondrichthyes; order Heterodontiformes; family Heterodontidae; genus Heterodontus; species Heterodontus francisci. Next base: position 13,310,480 of record NC_090398.1, on the reverse strand, counting down.
TAAAAAGGCAGCGAGGGATAGACCAAACAATTCCAGGTCAGTCAGTCTAACCTCAGTAGTGGGCAAATTATTGGAATCTATTCTGAGAGACAGCATAACCAGTCACTTCGAAAGACACATGTTAATCAAGGATAGTCAACATGAATTTGTAAAGGGAAGATCATGTTTGACCAACTTGACAAAATTTTGAAAAGAAGTAGCAAGGACGAGAGATGAGGGTAGAGCAGTTGATGTGGTCCACATGGATTTTACCAAGGCTTTTGACAAGGTCCCGCATGGCAGACTGGTTAAAAAAATAAAAATAAAATTCTATGGGATCCAGGGAAATGCAGCAAGGAGGATACAAAATTGACTCAATGGCAGGAAACAAAGGCTAATAGTTGATGGACGTTTTAACAACTGGAGGGCTTTTTCCAGTAACGTTCAGCAGGGCTCGGTATTGGGTCCCCTGCTTTTTGTGGTGTATAGCAACGATTTGGGCATAAATGTCGGGGACATGATCAAGAGCTTTGCAGACAACAGGAAGTTTGGCCGTGTGGTAGATAGCGAGGAGGATGGATATAGGCTGCAGGAAGATATTGATGGTCTAGTCAGATGGGCAGAAAAGTGGCAAATAGAATTCAACTTGGAGAGATGCCTGGTGATGCATTTGGGGAGCTCAAACAATGAAACGGAATACACGATTAATGGGAAAATACTGAGAAGTCAAGAAGAAGTAAGGGACCTTGGAGTGAATGTCCACAGATCCCTGAAGGTAGCAGGTAGCAGGATAAGGTGATTAAGAAGGCATATGGAATCCTTTCCTTTATTAGCCGAGGTATAGAATACAAGAGCAGGGAGGTTATGCTGGAACTGTATAATTCATTGGTTAGGCCACAATTTGAGTACTGTGTGTAGTTCTGGTCACCTCATTACAGAAAGGATGTAATTGCACTGGAGAGGGTACAGAGGAGATTTACGAAGATGTTGCCCAGACTGGAAAGATGCAGCTATGAGGAAAGATTGGATAGGCTGGGGTTGTTCTCCTTGGAACAGAGAAGGCTGAGGGGAGATCTGATTGAAATGGACAAAATTTTGAGGGGCCTGGATGGAGTGGAGGTGAAGGGTCTATTCACCTTAGCAGAGAGGTCAGTGATGAGGAGGCAAAGATTTAAAGTGACTGGAAGAAATATTAGAGAGGCGATGAGGAAAACCATTTAACCCAGAAGGCAGTGGGGGTCTGGAATTCACTGCCTGAAATGGTAGTTGAGGCAGAGACCCTCAATGCATTCAAAAACAGTCTGGATATGCAACTCAAGTGACAGAACCTGCAGAGCTACAGACCAAATACTGGAAGGTGGTATTAGAATAGGTGGATCGTTTTTCATCCAGCACATACAAGATGGGCCAAGTGGTCTCTTTCTCTGCCTTAAACTTTCTACGATTCTATGATTTCTGTGAAATGGCTGCTCATGAGGTGAGCACCTGTCAGCTGTGAATCTGACAGCACGAGGTTTTATAAAACTGGTCTAAAAGAAGATAATCGAAGAATTTCTCATCTCTGAAATGCATCCACGGACCGGATGGAAGCCTTTGACAGGCGGGATCCTGGCCCATGGATCATATTTTGGACAACACTGAGTTTCAGTAAAATCAAACTGAGTGTGAGTCACTGACTGGAGTTGAACACCTGATCCCAGTGAGCATGTATAACTGGGAGTTTCTGTCACTGTAGAATTATACTGAGTGTTAGTCACGAACCGGAGTGGAACCCCTGACCCCAGTGACCATGTATAACTGGGAGTATCTGTCAGTGCAGAATTGTACTGAGTATCAGTTACAAACCGGAGTGGAATACCTGACCCCAGTGATCATGTATTATTGGGAGTATCTGTAAGTGCAGAATTGTACTGAGTGTCAGTTACTAACCGGAGTGGAATACCTGACCCCAATGATCATGTATAACTGGGAGTATCTGTCAGTGTAGAATTGTACTGAGTATCAGTTACGAACCGGAGTGGAACACCTGACCCCAGTAACCATGTATTATTGGGAGTATCTGTCAGTGTAGAATTGTACTGAGTGTCAGTTACGAACCGGAGTGGAACACCTGACCCCAGTGATCATGTATTATTGGGAGTATCTGTAAGTGCAGAATTGTACTGAGTATCAGTTACGAACCGGAGTGGAACACCTGACCCCAGTAACCATGTATTATTGGGAGTATCTGTCAGTGTAGAATTGTACTGAGTGTCAGTTACGAACCGGAGTGGAACACCTGACCCCAGTGATCATGTATAACTGGGAGTATCTGTCAGTGTAGAATTGTACTGAGTGTCAGTTACGAACCGGAGTGGAACACCTGACCCCAGTGATCATGTATTACTGGGAGTATCTGTCAGTGTAGAATTGTACTGAGTGTCAGTTACGAACCGGAGTGGAACACCTGACCCCAGTGATCATGTATTACTTGGAGTATCTGTCACTGTTCAACTGGAGTGAGTGAAACACCGATTTATTTGTACATCTTATAGTTTAGTAACACTATTCACTGCCCATGATGGAGTCTCCTGGACATTGGGAGATGAGTAAATACAATTGGGTGATTGTTTTGCTGAACTCCTCAGTTCAGTCTGCAGGCCTGACCTGAGCTTCCAATCACTTATCATGTTAATTCTGCATCCCACACCCACTCTGACCTCTTACACTCTTCCACCGCAACTCAATGAGGAACAAAGCCGTCTTTTTCAATTAGGCATTTTATTGCCCGTTGGACTCAACACTTAAATTAGAAACTTCAAATTATAACCATTGCTCCCACTTTCTCGGAAGGCCGGTGCTGGTAATGATGGATGGCGACCGCAGAGTCACTGAGAATGGAGGGTGTCTGGACTGTTGCTTGTGGTGGGGATGCCCTGTTGGTACACAGCTGGCAGGCTGGTCCACACCCCTGAGGTCTACCCACCATTCTACATCACATTTTGGGGCCACTGGAACCTTCTCCTCTTTGCCAGATTGTCTATGTTCCCCTCTCCTTCTGTTATTCTGCTGTAACCATTTACACCTCCTCTGGACCCATCCTCTGTTTCTTCATTTGTCCCATTCACAATGCACCATCATCCCTTTTCTCATTGAATCACTCCTGTCCTCCACCCGATCACAGACCTTCCCCTTTGTTCTTTCCTCCCCCTGTCCTTTTCACTGGCTCTATCATTACTTTGAAACTGTATCTTCCAATTCTGATGTAAACCTATCAGCCTGAAACATTAACTCTGTTTCTCTCTCCACAGATACTGCCTGACCTGCTGAGTGTTTTCAACATTCTCCTATTTTTATCAGATTTACAGCAGTTTTAGTATTTTGTTTTTACTCCAATGTTTATTCCTGGATATTAACAGGGGTGAGTGATATAGGTTGAGAGCGCAGTTCCAGAGTTTTAACTCCACAGACTGTCTTTATCATTGAAAGGTTCCTCACCCTGAAGTCAATCTGACTGACAGCCCTGGCTTCCGGTCAGGCAGGGAGGCCTCTGCAGCAGGCCTCAGGACCAGGGTAATCGAAGTGCTGACCCCGGGGTGTGTGGGGAGCTGCCTGATATCGGGGGTGATTTAATCACCAGCTCCAAATGGGGAGAGAGTGGTGACATCTCCAATCACTGGGCTGTCCATCCCCAACCCCGGGGAGGGGTCTCCGATCCTGGAGCATGGTCTGAGTCTGGAGACGGGAAGGAGGAGGGGGAGGTTCTGACTCCCAACCCCGGGGAGGGGTCTCCGATCCTGCAGCATGGTCTGAGTCTGGAGACGGGAAGGAGGAGGGGGAGGTTCTGATTCCCAACACCAGGAGGGGTCTCCCATCTTGGACCGTGTTCCTAATCCGGGGACGGGGACCTGTGTCTGATCCTCAACCCCAGGGAGGTATCTCCTATCCTGGAATGTGGTCCCGTTCCAGGGAGGGGGAGGGATGCGTCGGATCCTCAACCAAGTGGAGAGGCTCTCCCCTCCTGGAGTGCGGTCCAAGTCCAGTTATGGGGAGAGGGTAGTGAGGGGTGGGAAGGGGTAGAGGGAGTCTCTGCTCCAAGACACAATTGGTGAAACTGATTTCTGAGGCGACCGATCCGGGAAGAGGGTCCGAGCCCGGAGGCGGACGTCATTCTGGAAGTGTTGTGTCCGATTCCTCGGGTGGTAACATCTGATTCATGTATTTGTAGTCTGATCCCTAAGGGTGAAGGGATCTAATCCCGGAGGCTGGTACGGTTCAATCCCAAGGTGTGGTGTGCAAATCCCGGAGGGTGGTGGGGTCCGATCCAAGATGGTGGTGGGGTCCGATCCCAGAGGGAGGTCTTGTCTGATCCCAGAGGGTGGTGGGGTCCGATCCTGAAAGGTTCTGATGTTTGATCCTGGAGGGTTGTGGGTCTGATCCTGGATGGTGGTGGGGTCCTATCCTGGAGGGTGATGGGGTCAGATCCTGGAGGGTGGTGGGGTCCGATCCTGGAGGGGGTGGGTCTGATCCGGGAGGGTGGTGGGTCTGATCTTGGAGGGTGGTGGGTCTGATCCTGGAGCGTGGTGGGTCTGATCTTGGAGGGTGGTGGGTCTGATCTTGGAGGGTGGTGGGGTCTGATCCCGGAGGGTGGTGGGTCTGATCCTGGAGGTTGGTGGGGTCTGATCCCGGAGGGTGGTGGGTCTGATCCTGGAGGTTGGTGGAGTCTGATCCCGGAGGGTGGTGGAGTCTGATCTCGTAGGGTGGTGGGTCTGATCTTGGAGGGTGGTGGGGTCTGATCCTGGAGTTTGGTGGGTCTGACATTGGAGGGTGGTGGGTCCGATCTTGGAGGGTGGTGGGGTCTGATCCTGGAGGGTGGTGGAGTCTGATCCTGGAGGGTGGTGGGTCTGATCTTGGAGGGTGGTGGGTCTGATCTTGGAGGGTGGTGGGTCTGATCTTGGAGGGTGGTGGAGTCTGATCCTGGAGGGTGGTGGGTCTGATCCTGGAGGGTGGTGGGTCTGATCCTGGAGGGTGGTGAGGTCTGATCTTGGAAGGTGGTGGGTCTGATCCTGGAGGGTGGTGGGTCTGATCCCAGTGGGTGGTGGGTCTGATCCTGGAGGGTGGTGGGTCTGATCCCAGTGGGTGGTGGGTCTGATCCTGGAGGGTGGTGAGGTCTGATCCTGGAGGGTGGTGGGTCTGATCTTGGAAGGTGGTGGGTCTGATCTTGGAAGGTGGTGGGTCTGATCCTGGAGGGTGTTGGAGTCTGATCCTGGAGGGTGGTGGGTCTGATCTTGGAAGGTGGTGGGTCTGATCTTGGAGTGTGGTGGGTCTGATCCTGGAGGGTGGTGGGTCTGATCCCAGTGGGTGGTGCGTCTGATCCTGGAGGGTGGTGGGTCTGATCTTGGAGGGTGGTAGGTCTGATCCTGGAGGGTGGTAGGTCTGATCTTGGAAGGTGGTGGGTCTGATCTTGGAGTGTGGTGGGTCTGATCCTGGAGGGTGGTGGGTCTGATCCCAGTGGGTGGTGCGTCTGATCCTGGAGGGTGGTGGGTCTGATCTTGGAGGGTGGTGGGTCTGATCCTGGAGGGTGGTGGGTCTGATCCCAGTGGGTGGTGCGTCTGATCCTGGAGGGTGGTGGGTCTGATCTTGGAGGGTGGTAGGTCTGATCCTGGAGGGTGGTAGGTCTGATCTTGGAAGGTGGTGGGTCTGATCCTGGAGGGTGGTGGGTCTGATCTTGGAGGGTGGTGGGTCTGATCCTGGAGGGTGGTGGGTCTGATCTTGGAGGGTGGTGGGTCTGATCCTGGAGGGTGGTGGGTCTGATCCCAGTGGGTGGTGCGTCTGATCCTGGAGGGTGGTGGGTCTGATCTTGGAGGGTGGTAGGTCTGATCCTGGAGGGTGGTAGGTCTGATCTTGGAAGGTGGTGGGTCTGATCCTGGAGGGTGGTGGGTCTGATCTTGGAGGGTGGTGGGTCTGATCCCAGTGGGTGGTGCGTCTGATCTTGGAAGGTGGTGGGTCTGATCTTGGAGTGTGGTGGGTCTGATCCTGGAGGGTGGTGGGTCTGATCCCAGTGGGTGGTGCGTCTGATCCTGGAGGGTGGTGGGTCTGATCTTGGAGGGTGGTAGGTCTGATCCTGGAGGGTGGTAGGTCTGATCTTGGAAGGTGGTGGGTCTGATCCTGGAGGGTGGTGGGTCTGATCTTGGAGGGTGGTAGGTCTGATCCTGGAGGGTGGTAGGTCTGATCTTGGAAGGTGGTGGGTCTGATCTTGGAGTGTGGTGGGTCTGATCCTGGAGGGTGGTGGGTCTGATCCCAGTGGGTGGTGCGTCTGATCCTGGAGGGTGGTGGGTCTGATCTTGGAGGGTGGTAGGTCTGATCCTGGAGGGTGGTAGGTCTGATCTTGGAAGGTGGTGGGTCTGATCCTGGAGGGTGGTGGGTCTGATCTTGGAGGGTGGTGGGTCTGATCCTGGAGGGTGGTGGGTCTGATCTTGGAGGGTGGTGGGTCTGATCCTGGAGGGTGGTGGGGTCTGATCCTGGAGGGTGGTGGGTCTGATCTTGGAGGGTGGTGGGTCTGATCCTGGAGGGTGGTGGGTCTGATCCTGGAGGGTGGTGAGGTCTGATCTTGGAAGGTGGTGGGTCTGATCCCAGTGGGTGGTGCGTCTGATCCTGGAGGGTGGTGGGTCTGATCTTGGAAGGTGGTGGGTCTGATCTTGGAGTGTGGTGGGTCTGATCCCAGTGGGTGGTGCGTCTGATCCTGGAGGGTGGTGGGTCTGATCTTGGAGGGTGGTGGGTCTGATCCTGGAGGGTGGTGGGTCTGATCCCAGTGGGTGGTGCGTCTGATCCTGGAGGGTGGTGGGTCTGATCTTGGAGGGTGGTGGGTCTGATCCTGGAGGGTGGTGGGTCTGATCTTGGAGGGTGGTGGGTCTGATCCTGGAGGGTGGTGGGTCTGATCTTGGAGGGTGGTGGGTCTGATCCTGGAGGGTGGTGGGGTCTGATCCTGGAGGGTGGTGGGTCTGATCTTGGAGGGTGGTGGGTCTGATCCTGGAGGGTGGTGGGTCTGATCTTGGAGGGTGGTGGGTCTGATCCTGGAGGGTGGTGGGTCTGAGCTTGGAAGGTGGTGGGTCTGATCCTGGAGGGTGGTGGGTCTGATCCTGGAGGGTGGTGGGTCTGATCCTGGAGGCTGGTGGGTCTGATCTTGGAAGGTGGTGGGTCTGATCTTGGAAGGTGGTGGGTCTGATCCCAGTGGGTGGTGCGTCTGATCCTGGAGGGTGGTGGGTCTGATCTTGGAGGGTGGTGGGTCTGATCCTGGAGGGTGGTGGGTCTGATCCCAGTGGGTGGTGCGTCTGATCCTGGAGGGTGGTGGGTCTGATCTTGGAGGGTGGTGGGTCTGATCCTGGAGGGTGGTGGGTCTGATCTTGGAGGGTGGTGGGTCTGATCCTGGAGGGTGGTGGGTCTGATCTTGGAGGGTGGTGGGTCTGATCCTGGAGGGTGGTGGGGTCTGATCCTGGAGGGTGGTGGGTCTGATCTTGGAGGGTGGTGGGTCTGATCCTGGAGGGTGGTGGGTCTGATCTTGGAGGGTGGTGGGTCTGATCCTGGAGGGTGGTGGGTCTGAGCTTGGAAGGTGGTGGGTCTGATCCTGGAGGGTGGTGGGTCTGATCCTGGAGGGTGGTGGAGTCTGATCCTGGAGGCTGGTGGGTCTGATCTTGGAAGGTGGTGGGTCTGATCTTGGAAGGTGGTGGGTCTGATCCTGGAGGGTGGTGGAGTCTGATCCTGGAGGCTGGTGGGTCTGATCTTGGAAGGTGGTGGGTCTGATCTTGGAGGGTGGTGGGTCTGATCCTGGAGGGTGGTGGGTCTGATCCCAGTGGGTGGTGGGTCTGATCTTGGAGGGTGGTGGGTCTGATCCCAGTGGGTGGTGGGTCTGATCCTGGAGGGTGGTGAGGTCTGATCTTGGAAGGTGGTGGGTCTGATCATGGAGGGTGGTGGGGTCTGATCCTGGAGGGTGGTGGGGTCTGATCCTGGAGGGTGGTGGGTCTGATCCTGGAGGGTGTTGGGTTCTGATCTTGGAGGGTGGTGGGTCTGATCCCAGTGGGTGGTGGGTCTGATCCTGGAGGGTGTTGGGTTCTGATCTTGGAGGGTGGTGGGTCTGATCCCGGGGTGTGGCGCAGTGTGATCCCAGGATGGGGTGTCTGATCCTGGAGGAGTGGTCCGATGCCACAAGGGGATACGGTTCCAATCACCAACCCCGGGTTTCTTTCTATCTGGAGTGGGTTAGAACAGGGAACCAAATTGACCTGAATTAGACCTTTAAAACAGATTCAATCAGAGACTTTCAGACTCATTACAATATTTAAATTACCAACACGTCTCCTGGGAGCAGTTGTCTGTCCGTCCCCTGTCCGGACTCTGCTAAACCTGGAAGTGGGCGGGTCAGGGGTTGGTTAGTTGATGGGGTTGAGATATTTAAAATTTTAACCTTTGACACGTCCCATACCCATCTGTTTTTGCTGCTCAAATCCTGCCCTTACCGTCTGGGTCAGACACGGAGAATGTTGGATCAGTAATTTCCAGTCTCTTTTCCCTTCTCTCTCTTACAGTTAATTTACTGGCGATTGTGATCCTGTCCCGGGGAAAGTGCGGACTCTCCACCTGCACCACTCGCTACCTGGTGGCCATGGCAACTGCGGATCTACTGGTCATTATCACTGAGGTCATACTGAAGCGGATGAATTATTATTATTTCCGGGGATCTTTGCTGGACATCAACTCTGTGTGTAATGTGATCATTGTCCCGAGTCGTGCAGCCATCGACTGTTCTGTCTGGTTCACCGTCACTTTCACCTTTGATCGATTTGTGGCCATTTGTTGCCAGAAGCTGAAAACAAAATATTGCACCGAGAGAACGGCGGCTGTGGTTTTAGCAACAACCTTCATTCTGCTCTGTTTAAAAAATGTCCCCTTCTACTTTGTATTTCAACCTGTTGAGATAATCAGCAATGTACTGTGGGTCTGTCATTTAAAGCCAAGCTATTTTACTGAGCCCGGATGGTTGGGATTTGACTGGTTTGGTAAGGTTTTAACCCCATTGCTCCCATTCACTTTAATTCTGCTGCTCAACGCTCTGACAGTCAGACACATTTTAGTGGCCAGTCGAGTCCGTGAGGGACTGAGGGGTCAGAGTAAGGGAGAGAATCACAGTGACCCAGAGATGGAGAGCAGAAGGAAGTCTGTGATTTTACTCTTCACCATCTCCAGCAGCTTCATACTTCTGTGGTTGGGGCGTGTTATAGAATTCTTCTATTATAAAATTACAGGAAAAGATCCGAATAGTTACATCGATTCTGAATATATATTTCGACGAGTTGGATTTATGCTGAGGGCTTTGAGTTGCTGCACAAACACATTTATTTATGGGGTGACTCAGTCCAAGTTCAGAGAGCAGGTCAAGAGTGCGGTGAAATATCCAGTTACATCAATTATTCAATTAATGAATAAACAAAACAACTGAGAGCAGCTCAGAGGCGGATTCCAGATTTTCCAGTCTATGAAGGTAATGTTTATTCCCAACAGGCAAGAGGTGACCAACAGTTGGATGACACGAAATACACTGGTGGGGACAAGGTGGGGGTTGCGGGGGAGGGGTGGTTTAGGGGAGTGTGGTGGTGCCACAAATGCAAAGGAGCAGTGCGGTGACAGGCAAGAAGTGACCTGATGAAAACGGGGACAGGCGGACAGTCAGAGCGCCCTCGGCTGGACAGGAGGTTAAACAGCAACCACGGTATCTCCTCCACCTCGACCAGTTAGATTTTCAGCTCTTCACATCTGGCCAGAAAGAAATAAACCTGTCCTTAATAAAGCTGAATTGTTGCCGAACCTGGAAATCTTCTGCTGACAGTTGATTATTATTCGATGTTTTAGTTTTTGAGTCACTTTATTGAGACCATCTCGCTTGCATTCCCCAACACATTCACTGCCGTTTTTCTCGCACTCACTCTCCCCCAATCAGTGGTGCTGGCGGGTGTTGTTGGAGCACTTTCAAGTTGTTCGAATTAGCGGAGCTCAGAGATCTCGGAGGGGGGTAGCGGCTGGAGGATGTTCCTGATATAGGGAACATTGCGCGGCTGGTGGAGTGGGTGGCATGTCGGGCCTGGAAGAGATTTCAGAGATAGGGAGGGTTCTGGAGCTGGAGGATGTTACAGAGATAGGGAGGGTTGTTGGAGCTGGAGGAGTTTGCAGACATAGGGAACTTTATCGAGAGTGGAGTATTTTACAAAGATAGGGAAGATGCAGGGTGCTGGAGGAGATTACAGAGGTAGGGAGGGTTGTCGGTGCTGGAAGAGTTTATGATGAGAGGGAGAGTTGTACGGTCCAGAAGAGGTCACAAAGATAAGGAGCATTGTAGGGACTGGAGGAGATGACAGTGATAAGGCAGAGTTGTAGTGTCTGGAGGAGGTGACAGAGATAGGGAGGGTTGCAGGGGCAGGAGGAGCCTACAGAGATAGGGAGGGCTGTCGGGACTGGATGAGTTTGAATAGTTAGGATGGGTTGTGGGACATGAGGAAGTTACAGAGATGTGAACACGGGGGAGATTGGTGAATGTGAGCTGCTGGTTCAGACAAGGGGCACCTCTCTGCCCATTCTACCAGCTTATCAATGCCCTCTTGCAGGTGGCTCACATCATCTGCATTGTTTACCGTACCTCCAAGTTTGGTGTCACCTGCAAATTTTGGAATTCTATTCTATATTCCAAGATCTAAGTCATTTTTATACAGCAAAACAAACAATGGTCCCAGCATTGTTTTTTGGGGAACACCACTGTCAACCATCCTCCATTCTGAAAAGCAAATATTTACTACAACTCACAGCTTTCTGTCCTTAACTGAATTGTTTATCCAATTGGGTACTGTCCCTCGTATTCCGTGAACCTCAGTTTTATTAATTAGCCATTTATTTGGTACCTTATAAAATGCTTTCTTAAACTCCATGTAAACAACATCCAACTCATTCTCTTCACCAACCATCTCTGTTACTTCATCAAAAAATTCAATTTGATTTTGTCAAGCATGATCTGCCCTCACTTTCTCTTTCTCCCTGCCGATTCACACTTTCTCTCCCTAGCCTCTCACTTACTCTCTCTCTCTCTCTCTCTCTCTGCCTTCTCACATTCTCTCTCTCCCTGCCCTCTCACTGGCCAGAATTTTATGTTGGGCGGGAGGCCCGCCCAATGCCTAATAAATCATGCTGGAGCCCGCCTCCGCTGGGCATGCCGAGCCACGACGGGATTTAACGCTCCCCGGGCACTTAATTGGTTTTGGGCGTTTCTTCCAATTCTCTGAGGCAGGAAATCCCACCTAATGGAGCTGCCAGCCAATCAGCGGGCTGGCGGTTCACAGTCTCAGCAGTGCCACCGGGAGCAGTGGCCACTGTTGGGACTGCAACCCAGCTACAGCAGGAAGAGGGAACAGGCCTGGAAGCAAAAATAATATTTTAGGTCCTTTCCGGTGTCAATCGGCTGGGACCCAGGGAAGCCAGGGGCTCGGTTGGGCGAGTTGAGGGACTTTATTTCAGTGGGGGCAATTGGGGCTTTGTGGGGTGCCCTCGGTGGGGCACAGGGCGCCTGATCTGGAGGCACCCACCATCCTGAAATGAGGATGCCAGGTTTTACCTGGCTGCTTTATGGGGGCCTTTGGTGCCCGCCCGTCGCTGGCAAAATACCACCGATGGTGGGAAGAGGCTCTTAACTGACAGTAAATCAGTCACTTAAAGGCCTTGATTACCTGGGGTGGGCAGGCCATTTCTCGCTGCCGCTGCCCCTTGTAAATTTGCAATGGGGGCGGAAAAGCGTCGGGAATGGTATCCCGAACCTTCCACACAAATGTACAGTCGCCTCCAACCCCGCCACCAGCCTGCTCCTGCGGGTGGTTGGAGGGGTAGTTGGGGGCATAAAATTCTGGCCTCTTTCTCTCGTTCCCTGTTGTTGTGCTTTGAAATTGTAATTGCAATGTCCATTGTGCACTCCAGAGGCTGCTGTAGAGCACACATGCCAGCAAAGAGAAAGTGAAACTAAGACAGAATAAAGTGAAGCCTTTATGTTCAGCTGCTGCAGTCTTTGTCTCTCTGACTTTGCCGCATATCCTTTATCAAACTCGTCTAAACCTCACCCAAGTCCCGAGGACATCACAATGGCGACATAATAAACAGAAAAAGGATGACAAAACTGAAACACTGCTTTCAGGTCTGAACATTTTGGAAGTTTTTCTCTACTTTTACACACTGCACTTTAACTTAGAGACTGTTAGAATGACACAGAGGTAGTTTGTACAATTTAGCCTCACACACTGATCTCTCCAAAGCAACCATCCAATCCATTTCAAAATATATAATCTTGGATCATTGAAGAGAAGTTTCCCCTGTAAGGAATGTGATCCCGGATCCTTTATCTCTACATTACCAGTCAGTATGGTGTTATTTATATCCAATCTGCCATGTTCTAATGTGCACTCAGAGCCAGCATCCTTATTCTCACATTGGTCGAAGTGGTTATGACACTTCGAAGGCACAATGGTAGTTTTCACAATCACAGAGGATATAAGGAAAAGGGCATTAATTATAAACGATGGAGGTGAAGAATTAGAAGCGATCTTTGCGACACTTATACCTGAACAGATTGACTACAATTCAGCAAAAACACACTAACCATCTACTTCACACCCAAAAAAAGCCGATATGAAACCATTGTCTTCCGAGGCACTAAGCAAGAAGCAAACGAGACAATTGACCAGTAATGCACGTGATTGGGGCAACCAGCAACCAAATGTGACGTCAGTGATGCTAAACATCACGAATGGGAAATAAAAACACAGATAATCGAAGGCAGTCTCTCCAGTCAACTATGCTGAAAAGCACTCGAGAAAGACAGAAAGCTGTCAGCGCTGTTGTAGTTAGCAAGATCACTATTACTTTCAGAGTCCAGAGCTACTGAAGTTGAGGCTTACAGTAACTACAGTTATCTGTTTGGTTCTGTATGTTGCCACTGGATAGAGTCTAGCCAGAGAGGTTCTTAGACTGTAGCATTTAAACTTTAATATTTATTTCATTATAACTATCTTCACTTCACACTAACCTGTGCGTCTCCTTCAAAAGCCAAACTGTAACATTCTCGAGTCTTTCCCACTTGATCTCTTGCCTCATCATGGTGAGCAGTATTCTTTAAACTCTGTCAAGATTAACCCTTTGTCACCCTTGTACTACATCTCCTTCCCCAAGTCATTGTCCCAATTTATTATTACATCATAATAAAAGCAAAATACTGCGGATGCTGGAAATCTGAAACAAAAACAAGAAATGCTGGATTCACTCAGCAGGTCTGGCAGCATCTGTGGAAATTCTCTTTCCACAGATGCTGCCAGACCTGCTGAGTGAATCCAGCATTTCTTGTTGTTGTTATTATTACATCAATTCACTTTTTTATTTACATACTACCCCATCTCCCCCAAGTCTCTGACATGATAGATTCAACCTATCAGGAGGCTTCACAACTCTCCTTGATCCTGTTGTGGTCAGATCTGGGAGATTGTTAGTCTTTCTCTGATCCCTTGTGTCTTGACTTGGACAGTCTTCATTGAGGTTTGTAGTATTTGGTACTTTTTGAAATTTCAGTTCATCATCTGAGTTGTCTAAATGTTTGACCGATTGACATCTTTGATGGAAAGGAATAAGATGCCTCCTATTTCTGCATATAGAACCTTCCGGAGTTCACAGTGGGTAAGATCATTGTTGACTGTCATCTTTCTGGAGAATTACCCCTTCTCTATTTTGGTCTCATACCCATACCTTTTGCCCTTCTAACAACTTTGGTAGTGTTCTTTTATGGCATTTTCTGTTAGAATTATGGGTCTGTTTGTTTCGATGCGAATTGACTTTGTCTTGACTTTCTGATAATCTTTGTATCGGAATCCTGGAAGTAATTTATTGGTCAGAATTTGAAGTTGCATTTGATGTTTTCTTCCCATTCAGAGTTCTGATGGCGCTAATCCACATAATAATGTAGTAGTTCTGTATGTCAGAGGTGCTAATTGGAAATCTTGTTTTTTCTTCACCATAGCTTTAATGCTACTGACTGCTCGCCCAGCTTCTCTGTTTAATTGTGGATACTTGACAGGAGCTTTCCAGTTAATCCCATTCCCCCTGCTATTACCCTGTAGCCCTGCAAATGTTCCCTCTTCAAGTATTTCTCCAATTCCCCTTTTGAAAGTTCCGATTGAATCTGCTTCCACCGTCCTTACAGGCAGCACATTCCAGATCACAACAACTCACTGTGTAAAAACATTTCTCCTCATCTCCCCCTCTGGTTCCTCTGTCAATTATCTTAAATCTGTGTCCCTCTGGTTACCGACCCTCCTGTCACTGGAAACAGTTTCTCCTTATTTACTCCATCAAAACACTTCCTGATTGTGAACAGTGGATTATCGATCAGAGTGTGGGCTCCATTGATGAAGGGAAGTGGGGACAGATCATGATCATCGAACGTCCTGAAGGCCAGCTTGCAGATTAATCCAAGTGAGTTTAACATGCAGTGTCAGCTAAACATTACAGGAAAGATGTGATCGAGGGGTCACTGATCACAGACCCCCCATGGTGAACAGACGAGATTCCGAGAACGGAGACAGGATAGAAACTGGGTGAAAGGTAGAACTCCTGGTAGAGAATCGAAGTCGAGGAAGAAGCAGGCAGTTTGGATTCTACCCAGAGGAGCGGCTGGTACCGTTTCTGATTATTTCTCTGTTCTATTGCTCATGTGATTACATTTAATTTACTTCTTCCAGATTAATAAAGTCACCACACAATCAATATGGAGTCTTCCTTTCATTGCGATTGAGTAGAATGGGCCGATAGTCTCTGGAATTTAGAGGAATGAGAGGTGATCTCATTGAAACATATAAAATTGTGAGGGGGGTTTGAGAGGGTAGACACTGAGGGGCTGTTTTCCCCCTGGTTGGAGAGTCCAGAACACGGGGGTCACAGTCTCAGGATAAGGGGTCGGCCATTTCAGACTGAGATGAGGAGAAGTGTCTCCACTCAGAGGGTTGTGAATCTTCGGGATTCTCGACCCCAGAGAGCTGTGGATGCTCAGTCACTGAGTGCATTCAGGACTGAGATCGAGAGATTCGTGGCACAGCGTGCAATGGGGATAGGGCGGGAAAATAGAGTTGAGGAAGAAGATCAGTCATGATGGTGGGACGGAAGGGCTGAGCAGGCTTGAGGGGCCGAATGGCCGACTGCTGCTCCTAGCTCTTATCTTCTGACAAAAGCAACAATGAAGGAAACGGAGAAACTCACCTTCGGGAGTGAACCTTTCAGCATTGACCAGGGGAACACTAACTCTTCTGGTCATCTCTGCAGGCCAGTGGTGATTGGACAGCAATCTTACCTGTTTGACCTCCTCTCCCATTGGACAATGGAGAAGGCTTCTCGATAGGCTGGGATCAACAAAAGAGTGAGAGAGAGTTTGTTGTAATGATTACTCCCGTTCTGATTTTGATGGCTCAATAATGGAACAAAACACTAGAATTCATATTACACTTCAATTTTAACCGTCTGTTCCTTCACTTCAAATACCTCCATGGACTTGTACCACCCAATTTCAGCAAACTCCTCTGGTCCCTACAATCCTCCCTATCTCTGTAAACTCCTCCAGCCTCCATGGCCCTCCCTATCTCTGTAACCTCCTCCAGCCCCTACAAGCCTCCCTATCTCTGCAACCACCTCCAGCCCCTACAGTCCTCCCTATCTCTGTAAACTCCTCCAGCCTCTATGGCCCTCCCTATCTCTGCAACCACCTCCAGCCCCTACAGTCCTCCCTATCTCTGTAAACTCCTCCAGCCTCTATGGCCCTCCCTATCTCTGTGACCTCCTCCAGCCCCTACAACCCTCCCTACCTCTGTAACCCCCTCCAGCCCCTACAACTCTGCCTATCTCTGCAACCTCCTCCAGCCCCTACAATCTTCCCTATCTCTGGAACCTCCTCCAGCCCCTACAACCCTCCCTATCTCTGTAACCTCCTCCAGCCCCTACACTCCACCCTATCTCTGTAACCTCCTCCAGTCCCGAAAACCCTCCATATCTCTGTAACTTCCTCCAGCACGTACATCCCTCCCTATCTCTGTAACCTCCTCCAAACCCTACAAGCCTCCCTATCTCTGCAACCTCCACTGCCCCTACAAGCCTCCCTATCTCTGTAACCTCCTCCAGCCTCTATGGCCCTCCCTATCTCTGTAACCTCCTCCAGCCCCTACATCCCTCCCTATCTCTGTAACCTCCTCCAGCCCCTACAACCCACCCTATCTCTGTAACCTCCTCCAGCCCCTACAAGCCTCCCTCTCTCTGTAACCTCCTCCAGCCTCTATGGTCCTCCCTATCTCTGCAACATCTGCCAGCCCCTACAACCCTCCCTATCTCTGTAACCTCCTCCAACCCCTACAACCCTCCCTATCTCTGTAACCTCCACCGGCCCTACAAGCCTCCCTATCTCTGTAACCTCCTCCAGCCCCTATAACCCTCCCTATCTCTGTAACCTCATCCAGCCCCTACAAGCCTCCCTATCTCTGTAACCTCCTCCAGCCCCTACAACCCTCCCTATCTCTGTAACCTCCTCCAGCCCCTGCAACCCTCCCTATCTCTGTAACCTCCTCCAGCCCCTACAAGCCACCCAATCTCTGTAACCTCCTCCAGCCCTCCCTATCTCTGTAACCTCCTCCAAACCCTACAACCCTCCCTATCTATGTAACCTCCACCGCCCCTACAAGCCTCCCTATATCCATAACCTCCTCCAGCCTCTACGGCCCTCCCCATCTCTGTAGTCTCATGCAGCACCTATCTCCTTCATTATCTCAGTAACCTCCTCCAGCGCCGACAGCCCTTCCTATTCCTGTAACCTCCTCCAGCCTCTATTGCCCTTCCTATCTCTGTTACCTCCACCGCCCCTACAAGCCTCCCTATCTCTGTAACCTCCACCGCCCCTACAAGCCTCCCTATCTCTGTAACCTCCTCCAGCCTCTATGGCCCTCCCTATCTCTGTAACCTCCTCCAGCCACTACAACCCTCCCTATCTCTGTCACCTCCTCCAACCCATGCAACCCTCCCTATCTCTGTAACCTCCTCCAGCCCCTACAAGCCTCCCTATCTCTGTAACCTCCTCCAGCCCCTAAAACCCTCCCTATCTCTGTAACCTCCTCCAGCCCCTACAACCCTCCCTATCTCTGTAACCTCCTCCAGCCCCTACAAGCCTCCCTATCTCTATAACCTCCTCCAGCCTCTATGGCCCTCCCAATCTCTGTAACCTCCACCGGCCCTACAAGCCTCCCGATCTCTGTAACCTCCTCCAGCCTCTATGGCCCTCCCTATCTCTGCAACGTCCTCCAGCCCCTACAACCCTGCCTATCTCTGTAACCTCATCCAGCCCCTACAAGCCTCCCTATCTCTGGAACCTCCTCCAGCCCCTACAACCCTCCCTATCTCTGTAACCTCCTCCAGCCCCTGCAACCCTCCCTATCTCTGTAACTTCCTCCAGCCCCTACAAGCCTCCCAATCTCTGTAACCTCCTCCAGCCCTCCCTATCTCTGTAACCTCCTCCAAACCCTACAACCCTCCCTATCTATGTAACCTCCACCGCCCCGACAAGCCTCCCTATATCTATAACCACCTCCAGCCTCTATGGCCCACGCTATCTCTGTAACCTCCTCCAGCCCCTACAACCCTCCCTATCTCTGTAACCCCCTCCAGCCCCTACAACTCTGCCTATCTCTGCAACCCCCTCCAGCCCCTACAATGTTCCCTATCTCTGTAACCTCCTCCAGCCCCTACAACCCTCCCTATCTCTGTAACCTCCTCCAACCCCTACAACCCTCCCTATCTCTGTAACCTCCACCGGCCCTACAGGTCTCCCTATATCTGTAACCTCCTCCAGCCTCTATGGCCCTCCCTATCTCTGTAACCTCCTCCAAACCCTACAACCCTCCCTATCTATGTAACCTCCACCGCCCCTACAAGCCTCCCTATATCTATAACCTCCTCCAGCCTCTATGGCCCTCGCTATCTCTGTAACCTCCTCCAGCCCCTACAACCATCCCTATCTCTGTCACCTCCTCCAGCCTCTACGGCCCTCCCCATCTCTGTAGTCTCATGCAGCACCTATCTCCTTCGTTATCTCAGTAACCTCCTCCAGCGCCGACAGCCCTCCCTATTCCTGTAACCTCCTCCAGCCTCTATGGCCCTCCCTATCTCTGTTACCTCCACCGCCCCTACAAGCCTCCCTATCTCTGTCACCTTCACCGCCCCTACAAGCCTCCCTATCTCTGTAACCTCCTCCAGCCTCTATGGCCCTCCCTATCTCTGTAACCTCCTCCAGCCACTACAACCCTCCCTATCTCTGTCACCTCCTCCAACCCCTACAACCCTCCCTATCTCTGTCACCTCCTCCAGCCTCTACGGCCCTCCCCATCTCTGTAGTCTCATGCAGCACCTATCTCCTTCGTTATCTCGTTAACCTCCTCCAGCGCCGACAGCCCTCCCTATTCCCGTAACCTCCTCCAGCCTCTATGGCCCTCCCTATCTCTGTTACCTCCACCGCCTCTACAAGCCTCCTTATCTCTGTAACCTCCACTGCCCCTACAAGCCTCCCTATCTCTGTAACCTCCTCCAGCCTCTATGGCCCTCCCTATCTCTGTAACCTCCTCCAGCCCCTACAACCCTCCCTATCTCTGTCACCTCCTCCAACCCATGCAACCCTCCCTATCTCTGTAACCTCCTCCAGCCCCTACAAGCCTCCCTATCTCTGTAACCTCTTCCAGCCCCTACAACCCTCCCTATCTCTGTAACCTCCTCCAGCCCCTACAGCCCTCCCTATCTCTGTAACCTCCTCCAGCCCCTACAAGCCTCCCTATCTCTATAACCTCCTCCAGCCTCTATGGCCCTCCCAATCTCTGTAACCTCCTCCAGCCCTCCCTATTTCTGTAACCTCCTCCAATCCCTACAACCCTCCCTATCTCTGTAACCTCCTCCAGCCCCTACACGCCTCCCTATCACTGTAACCTCCTCCAGCCCCTACAACCCTCCCTATCTCTGTAACCTCTTCCAGCCCCTACAACCCTCCCTATCTCTGTAACCTCCTCCAGCCCCTACAATCCTCCCTATATCTGTAACCTCCTCCAGCCTCTATGGCCCTCACTATCTCTGTAACCTCCTCCAGCCCCTACAACGCTCCCTATCTCTGTAACCTCCTCCAGCCCCTACAACCCTCCCTATCTCTGTAACCTCCTCCAGCCTCTACGGTCCTCCCCTTTCTGTAGTCTCATGCAGCACCTATCTCCTTCGTTATCTTAGTAACCTCCTCCAGCCCCTACAACCATTCCTATGTAACCTCCTCCAGCTCCTACATCCCTCCCTATCTCTGTAAACTCTTCTGGCCCCTACAACACGTCCTGCCTCTGTAAACTGATATGACCGCTTAGGACAAAGCTCCCAATCAAAATATGTTATGATACTGATTATGGTGGGAGCAACGCACTGTCAATTCAGTCCCGTTGCTCCACAGGTCGCATCATATTTCTTTAAGCTTTCCAAAGCAAAGAAAGCAGCAGCTGCATTGAAAAAAATCTAGTAAATCCCAAATGAGTTGAACCAAACCAGGTATCTTTAGATATCAACAAACTAACTGTTTATTAAAAAAAAGTACAAAAAAATCTTAAACAGGACTACAAGAAACCAATATCTAAAGATGTTACAACTTCTTATTTAAAAATCTAACTCCTGCATTCTCATACATATACTCAAACTAATAGTAGTTTGGTTTTTAATTAGCTGCCTGAAGAAATAGAAAAAAAAACCATAATGTCTTTGCAGATTAAGCTTCCAGTGAACAGTCATCTGATACAACACAGTCAAAGTTCATTTGCAGTCTTTCAAGGTCCGCTGAGAAAAGGGTCAACAGTTCAGTTCGGCAGTTGTAGTCTTAAACTCTTCTTTTTTTCCAGCGATGACCACAACAGATCAATAATTTGTTATTTCTTTGAGGAATTAATCTGGCTTGAAACTTTTTAGAATTTTGCGAAAAACTATCCAGGGTCTAAACTGACTTAGAGAGAGAACTCTCCTATATCCTTTGTGTGCTGGATCAGTCTGTCAACTGTGTGTCTCTGCGAGCCAGCTTCAAAGTTAAAATGGATACACTGAAGCCCTGTTCTCCCTCTCTATGGCTGTTTCCGGGCAACCAGAATGCACCTTCGCTCACTGACTTCGGAGCTTCCTGTCTTAAAGAAGTACTGATCTTTTAAAGCCTTAAAGGTGCACCGCAATATTCCCAGAGGAGGAAAAAAACAGGATTGCGACACCTCTGCCCCTGGCGAAATGAAATGCTCTTCCCGAAATGCGTTTCATCACAATGCAAAAAACAGAAATCGAAAAAACATTAACAATTTATTTTCCCGACATATATACAAATATATATATATACAATTTTTCTAAAATGACAAGACTACAGCAACAAGGTCCATCAAAACATTTTTGACTTTAAATTTTACAAAGGTTTGTCCCAGTAAGCCCATTTCAACCTTCCAAACAGTCTCCCAATTGTTTTGTGTTGTCCTTTCAAGCATCCCTATTGTCCATCGCCTCAGCCAGGTGAGCTGCACAGCGAGGAGCACTGACCACTACTGGGTTCACTATTCCCTGAGAAGTTTCTCGATACCCCTTAACCTGTGTGGCATCACTTGTTACTGAAAAACCCTGTTCGGTGTAACAGAAGCTGACTTTCCTTATCCTAGCGTGTCAAAGGAATTGGACAGTATCCCTCCAACACATTTGTCTGTTCAAGACATATGGTGTTGCCCACTCTGTCCATACAGTCCTTTGAATGAGAATTTGTGTAGGAGTCTGCCTTCTTTACCACAGTTACAATTCTGGTGTCTATGCAAGTTTGAGCTGACCCACCAGGTTTAAACATCAAGACCATCTGCGAAGTACAGCTGTCCTGACTAAGTTCATCTAAGCTGCCCTTCAGCATGCATTGTACCTCTGCTTCCACTTGGGCCTGTCTGTCTGGACCTAAGTGGCAAGGATGTTGTTTTAAAGGAATGGCTCCCCCAATACCCACATCATGTGTGGCTAAGGTTGCACATCCCGGCTTATCCCTACAAACTATTTTAAACGTTGTGAAAAGCCCTGGTTAGTTCTACATGCTGTTTTATTTATTTTATTTAGAGATACAGCACTGAAACAGGCCCTTCGGCCCACCGAGTCTGTGCCGACCAACAACCACTTATTTATACTAACCCTACAGTAATCCCATATTCCCTATCACCTACCTACACTAGGGTCAATTTACAATGGCCAATTTACCTACCACCTGCAAGTCTTTGGCTGTGGGAGGAAACCGGAGCACCCGGTGAAAACCCACGCAGACACAGGGAGAACTTGCAAACTCCGCACAGGCAGTACCCAGAATCGAACCCGGGTCACTGGAGCTGTGAGGCTGCGGTGCTAACCACTGTGCCACTGTGCCGCCCCTAAGTGTAACAGCATACTGTCTAATTTTCCTATCCATTCTGTATTCACTAATCTGATAGTTGGAGATTCCATCTGAGAATTTCCTAGGCCTGTATCTGCCTCATCCTCACTGTCTTTTTCCTTCTGAACAGTCCCGATTACCTGACACACCCGTACTGGCTTATCCTCCTCCCTGCGATAATATTGCTTTAACATACTGATGTGACAGAACCGGTTCTTCATCCAGTGATCAGGGGTGTCAATCAAGTAATCTACCTTACCCACTCTTTTGATCACTCTATATTGGCCACTGAACCGTGCTTTTAATAATTTGCCCTGTGACGGTGACAACATCAATACTTCATCCCCTGGTTGAAAATCACGGGCTGTTGCATTCTTGTCGGCCCATGTTTCGATATTGGCTTGGGATGCTTTAAGGTGTTCCTGAGCCACACTGCAAACTTTTGTGAGCTTTCCCCGGAACACAGGTACATAGTCCTGTATCGAAGATTCATCCTTTTGTTCCAAGAATCTGTCCTTTATAAGTTTTAGAGGTCCTCTTACTTCATGTCTGCAAACAAGTTCGAAAGGACTGAAGTCTGTCGACTCATTCGGTGAGTCTCTGGTGGCAAATAAAAGAAAGTCTAGTCCTTCATCCCAGTCATGTGGATATTCCTGACAGTATGTTCTAATCATTCTTTTGAGAGTCAGGTGAAATCTCTCTGAAGCTCCCTGTGACTGTGGGTGATGTGCTGAAGATTTCAACTGTCTAATCCCCAAACTGCCCATGACTTCTTGAAATATCCTAGACATGAAATTAGAACCTTGATCCGACTGAACTTCAAGTGGGAACCCATATCTCGTAAAGAATTGAGTTAACTTTTCTACGACAATTCTAGCAGTAATTGTCCTCAAAAGAATGGTCTCTGGAAATCGAGTAGCCACATCCACGATAGTACATATGTATTGATGCCCCACTTTTGTTTTTGACAAGGGTCCTTCGCAGTCTACTAATACCCTGCTAAATGGTTCCTCAATCACTGGTATGGGAAATACTGGTGCTGGTTTTATGGTAGGTTGTGGTTTTCCCACCATCTGACAGGTATGGCACGTCCTACAAAATTATCTCCCATCCTTTGAAGCACCTGGCCAGTAATAATGTTCGCTTATGCGTGATTTGGTCTTCTGAATTCCCCTATGTCCTGCAAAAGGAATGTCGTGTGTTAACCTGAATAATCCTTGTCGATATTTAGGTGGCGCCACTACCTGTTCAACAACTGTCCAGTCTTCGTTGGCAGGTCTATGAGGCCGTCTCCACTTCCTCCTCAAAACCCAGTTTGTCATATAATAGCCTTTCACCTCAGCCTCTGACAGAGCCGTCTGCTATTCGGTATATCTCTGGATTAGCTTGCTGTGTTCCAATGATAGACGATATGTTAAACATCTCATTTGGATTATTTAAATACCCAAATAAGGTTTCAGATACTTGGCTATCTATACGTGGTGCCCCTTTTCCCTCCAACAATGGATCCTGTTTAGCTATTGCTCGGGTAACTACACACATAGGAACTATTCCTAGAACTTGTTCCTGTAATTGCTCTGTTTCCTTAATTTCACTTGGTTCCTCTATAATTATAGAAGAAGCTGATACTTTTGATCCAGCCAAATCATTTCCTAGGAATAGATCTATTCCCTCTACTGGCTACTGTGGACAACTCCTACCGTTACTATCCCAGATATTAAGTCACTCTCTAGGCATATGTTATACAAAGGTACAGGCATATACTCCCAACCAATTCCATTAACTAAAACTTTAGTGTTCAAGGCACTCTGTAGTGGAAACGTTATATCTTCACCAAGCAACAGTGCTTGGGTTGCTCCTGTGTCCCTGAGTATAATGATAGGATTTCCTGCCTCACTTACAGGATATGGAGTTACTCTCCCCTTTGCCAAAAATTCATTATAACTCGGGTATTTTATTCTTAATCTCTACACTCCTTTTAGTTTTAGCATCTGGTTTCACAGCTGTCATTAAAGCTATAGCCTGGTCTGCTATACTCTCAGTCAGAATCATTTCCTCTGCAGTAGCTTAGCATGCCTGAACAAGTCCTATGGGTTTACCTCGCGATTTCCAGCACTTCTGAACAAAGATGTGTTTTGTGGCAATGATAACACTTTGACTTGCGAACCTCGCTTCTACCCTCAGTACCTTCCTATCTGACCTGAGGAGCTGATCCTGGGGCATTCCCAGCTGCTCCTTCTTGTCCCCGGCTACTTGCCTTCCATTCACTCTCCCACTTTCTATTTTTCTCGGGTTTTTGGAGGTGACAGACAAAAGAGTTTATTCACAAGCTCAAAATCATCAGCAATCTCTGCTGCTTGCCGAGCTTTCAAAACTTTCAGCTTATCGATATGAATTCTCACTACTGAAGGAATGGAGTTTTTAAACTCTTCTAAAGAGAATCAGTTCTCGAAGATTCTCATTTGTGGTTTCGATCTTTAATGCCCATATCCAACGGTGAAAATTAATTTATTTCACCCTCTCAAATTCTAAATATATCTGCCCAGCCAATCTCCGTAAGTTCCTAAACTTCTGAAGGCAAACTTAAGGGACTAGCTCATTCGCAGAGAGAATAGCCTTTTGTGCCATCTCATAATCTACAGAAGCATCTTCAAAAAGCATGGCATAAAGCTTCATGAGCTCTGCCTACCAACGTGCCTTGCATAAGCAGTGTCCAGTTTTCTTTTGGCCATTTCATCTCTTCGGCTATTTCTCTAAAATATATGAAAAAAATGCCTCTACCTCCCTTTCCTCGAACTTAGGAAGAGCCTGTAGAAACTTAAATATCTTTTTGCTGGGTCCTGAGCTAAATTCACATTCTCCCTTGACCCGAATGTTCTCTGGATTTAAGATGACCACTTTGTCTTAGTTCCATCTCTTTTAACTTAAGTTCCCTCTCTTCTCGTTCACTCTCTCCCTCTCTCTGAAGTTCAAGCTTTCCTATTTGATTGCTTTTTCTTTTTCCCTTTCCTCTTTTTCAATTCAAGTTTCCTGAATTCTTTCTCAGCTTCATGTTTTTTTTTCTTTCTAACTGAATCCTCGCCAGTACCATTGCATCACTCTTGGACCTACTACTTTCTTGTTTCTCGTATTTCTTCTTTCTCTTCTTCTTCTTCATCTTCTTCGAATTCCAGATGTCAATTATCTCTGCTTTTTTGGCACATAATTTAAATTCTCACTACAATTTTGCTGCCAATTCTTTTAATTTGTTCTTAATTAAAGTAATCAAGTCACTCAGGGAAACACTCTGCTTTCCCAAAAACTCTGCTTCAACCGCTAATGCCATTACAATGGTATTGTACCTTATTGTACAAGAGACCTGGTTCCTTTTATTTCTTCATAACTGGCGTGAGAGAAATGATCCCAGACGTGACAGCAATTAAATATGATGCCACATTCAAGACCCCAATTTGTATCTGATCCCAGAGATGAGCAATTAATGTGATTCCATATGCGAGCCTTCCAATTAGGCTGATTCTGATCACAGACACGAGCCGCCGAATTAAAATATGATTCAACTTTGAATGAGCCCCCAATTAATGTTATGTCATGACCGCTCAAAGAAAGCTCCCAATCAAAATATATGAGTCTGATTGCGGTGGGAGCAACGCACTGTCAATTCAGTCCCCCTACCCCACAGGTCGCATAACATGTACCTTAAAGCTTTCCCAAATCAAAGAAAGCAGCAGGCAAATTGAACAATCTAGTAACCCCCGAATGAGGTGAGCCAAACCAGGCATCTTTAGACATTAACAAATTAACTGTTTATGAGAAAAACTAAAAAAGCTTAAACACTCCTAAGATAAACCAATATCTAAAAATAGAAATAACAGTAAAGTCCTTGCATATGTACACTTCCTGATGAACAGTCCTCTGATTCAAAGTCTACTTGCAATCTTCCAGGGTTGGATGATTCCGATGATAGAAGTTCGGTAATTACAGTGCAGTAGTTGAAACATCAAACTTTTCTTCTTTCCAGCAATGAGCACAGCAGATGGACGAATAACTATTATTTTTTTAAAGAATTAATCTGGCTTGACTTTTCAGAATTCTGAGAGAGAATAATAAACAAGGTTTAAATAGACTGAGAGAGATCTCCTATTTCCTTCAGTGCACGCTGGCACGGTGTGTCAGAACTGTCAGTCTCTTAACTGTCGCTGCGAAGCCTGTTTTTTTTCCAGCTAGTGTCAAAGTTAAAGGGCAACATTGTATCTCCTGTTCTCTGTCTCTGAATGGTTGTATCCAGGGCAACTAAGGTGCACTTTCCAGTAACTTCCGAAGCTGGCTTGTTCTCCCTCTCTGTCTGGTTGTATCCAGGGCAACCAAGATGCACTTTTACTTAGTAACTTCTGAAGTTTACTACCTTTAAGAAGTACTTATCTCTTACAGCCCTAAAGGCACACCACATATCTCCCGAAAAGAAAGAAAAACAACAGGGTCATGACTCTTCTCATCCTCGGAGGTAAAGTCCCACCTGGCCCATATTGCCAAGTATTCAGGGCAGGAGTTGCAGGTAATCATGGAGTCGGAGCAGAGGGGTAGGGGGTTGGGAATTTGGTAGGATGTGTTACCCCACAGCCACTAATTCCTCCTGTTGAGTACTCATACCTACAGGTAGCTTTAATGTTACCTTCACCTGCCACTCAGGATCATTTGCCCACATCCACGTCTTCCTGTCACCATTTTGCACATAACTAGATCTGTCAATATAAATGTCCCTGCCTTTGGGGTGTATTGCTGCCTGGAATCGTCCCTTGTAGTCCCAAACCCCGTCTGCAGTACACGTGTGCTGTTTCCCACGATACAGTAAATTTGCTACCAGCTTGGTTGCTGACAATCGTTCTGTGGTGATCCGTTTCTGAATAACTAATAAAGTCCGCCGAGTCACCCTGGCACTAATGACGGTACCATCCTGCATTCTCCCTTCCAATAACAGCCTGGTTCGTGTACGGCATGTGAGCAGTGTAATCGGCTGCCCACCGGTGAACACCTCAAAATGTTTAGCGGCCCAGTCAGTGACTAGCAGTTGCCTCTAACAAATGGACTGGGCCCTTTCCACATCAGTAAGCACCCGAGAGACATACCCCACTGGTCTCTGCTTCTCATCTCCCGCCCATGTGCACGTTCAGGCACTGGGAGATCTTGCATTGTTTGTCATTTGGCTGCATCCATTCCTTTTTCTCCGAGGGAGAGAGTAAGGCCCAAAAACCGTTCTTTATCCTGTCCTATTTATGCCTTCCTCGGGTTTACCTCAAGCCCAGCTTCTTCGAGTAGTCCTATTAATTCCCCTAATAACTGTCTGTGTTCCAGTTCCCTTTCTGTAAACAGCAGTAAGTCGGCTACGTACTGTATCAGCTGTTCTGACAGACTAAAACCCTGTATGATCCGTGCCATACAATGGTGAAAAATGGAAAGGCTATCATCGAACGATTGAGGCAGACAAGTCCAGGTTAATTGCTGTTCTTTAAACATAAATACAAACTTGTTTTGGTCTCCCTTCCTCAGAGGAATGGACCAGAACCTGTTTGAGATGGCCAGAACACTGAACACTTGAGCTGTTGCGGGGATCTGGGTTATCGGTTCCCCCAAGGCTGTAACCGTATGGGGGTAAGGGAGTATGTGTTTATTCAGCACTCTAATCAATGGTTAATCTCCATGAGCCATCGGGTTTCTTTACCGTCCAAATTAACATGGGCGATTATGGTTCTCGGGACTCCTTGCTCCAGGAGGGAGTTTACCACGCCTTCTACATTTCTCTCTGCCACCCCGCTATATCGATACTATCTCACGGGCTCTCCCTCTATGTAGACCTCCACTCCCTTCATCCTGCCACAGTCATTTCTATTGACAGCAAAAACTTGGTATTCCTTCCACACCGACTGAGAGGGCGTCAGGACATTCCCCATTAACTGTTGCATGTCATGATTCCCTACTGACGTCCGATGCACCCCATTTCACCTGGTATCATTTTCTATTTTTTCTCTTGACTGCCATAGACACATTTTACACAAATCTACAATAATGCATTCTGGGCGGGAGGTTTGCTAGAGCTCTTCGGGAGGGTTTAAACTAGTTTGGCAGGGGGATGGGAACCGGAGCTACGGATCAGTGGATGGGGTAGCTGTTGAACAGGCAGATACAGAGTGCAGAGAGTCTGTGAGGAAGGTTAGACAGTTGACAGGGCAAAGTTGCAGCCAGTATGATGGGTTGAAGTGTGTCTATTTTAACGCAAGAAGTGTCAGGAATAAGGGTGATGAACTTAGAGCATGGATCAGTACTTGGAGCTACGATGTTGTGGCCATTACGGAGACGTGGATATCACAGGGGCAGGAATGGATGTTGGATGTTCCAGGATTTAGAGGTTTCAAAAGGAATAGGGAGGGAGGTAAAAGAGGTGGGGGAGTGGCATTGCTAATCAGGGATAGTATCACAGCTGCAGAAAGGGAGGTCGTCGAGGAGGGTTTGTCTATTGAGTCATTATGGGTGGAAGTCAGAAACAGGAAAGGAGCAGTCACTTTGTTGGGAGCTTTCTATAGACCCCCCCAATAGCAACAGAGACATGGAGGAACAGATTGGGAGGCAGATTTTGGAAAGATGCAGATGTAACAGGGTTGTTGGCATGGGTGACTTCAACTTCCCTAATATTGATTGGAACCTCCTTAGTGCAAATAGTTTGGATGGAGCAGATTTTGTCAGGTGTGTCCAAGAAGGTTTCCTGACTCAATATGTAGATAGGCCGACTAGAGGGGAGACTATGTTGGACTTGGTGTTTGGCAATGAACCAGGCCAGGTGGCAGATCTCTCGGTGGGACAGCATTTCGGTGACAGTGATCACAACTCCCTGACCTTTACTATAGTCATGGAGAGGGACAGGAGCAGACGGGATGGGAAAATATTTAATTGGGGGAGGGGGAATTACAATGCTATTAGGCAGGAACTGGGGAGCATAAATTGGGAACAGATGTTCTCAGGGAAATGCACGACAGAAATGTGGAGGTTGTTTAGGGAGCACTTGCTGCGACTGCTGGATAGGTTTGTCCCGATGAGGCAGGGAAGGGATGGTAGGGTGAAGGAACCTTGGATGACAAGAGATGTGGAACAGCTAGTCAAGAGGAAGAAGGAAGCTTACTTAAGGTTGAGGAAGCAAGGATCAGACAGGGCTCTAGAGGGTTACAAGGTAGCCAGGAAGGAACTGAAGAATGGACTTCGGAGAGCTAGAAGGGGACATGAAAATGTCTTGGCCGGTAGGATTAAGGAAAATCCCAAGGCGTTCTACACTTATGTGAGGAACAAGAGGATGGCCAGAGTGAGGGTAGGGCCGATCAGGGATAGTGGAGGGAACTTGTGCCTTGTGTCGGAGGAGGTAGGAGAGGTCCTAAATGAATACTTTGCTTCAGTATTCACTAGTGAGAGGGACATGTTCGTTTCTGAGGACAGTGTGGAACAGGCTGATATGCTCGAACAGGTTGAGGTTAAGAGGGAGGATGTGCTGGAAATTTTGAATGATATGAGGACAGATAAGTCCCCGGGGCCAGATGGGATATACCCAAGGATATTACAGGAAGCGAGGGAAGAGATTGCTGCGCCTTTGGCGATGATCTTTGCGTCTTCACTGTCCACTGGAGTAGTACCGGATGATTGGAGGGTGGCAAATGTTGTTCCCTTTTTCAAGAAAGGGAATAGGGATAACCCTGGGAATTATAGACCAGTCAGTCTTACGTTGGTAGTGGGCAAATTATTGGAGAGGATTCTGAGAGACAGGATTTATGATTGTTTGGAAAAGCATGGTTTGATTAGAGACAGTCAACATGGCTTTGTGAGGGGCAGGTCATGCCTCACAAGCCTTATTGAATTCTTTGAAGATGTGACAAAACACATTGATGAAGGAAGAGCAGTGGGTGTGTTGTATATGGATTTTAGCAAGGCGTTTGATAAGGTTCCCCATGGTAGGCTCATTCAGAAAGTAAGGAGGCATGGGATTCAGGGAAAGTTGGCTGTCTGGATACAAAATTGGCTGGCCCAGAGAAGTCAGAGGGTGGTAGTAGATGGAAAGTATTCAGCCTGGAGCTCGGTGACCAGTGGTGTTCCACTGGGATCTGTTCTGGGACCTCTGCTCTTTGTGATTTTTATAAATGACTTGGATGAGGAAGTGGAAGGCTGGGTTAGTAAGTTTGCTGATGACACAAAGGTTGCTGGAGTTGTGGATAGTGTGGAAGGCTGTTGTAGGTTGCAACGGGACATTGTCAGGATGCAGAGCTGGGCTGAGAAGCGGCAGATGGAGTTCAACTTGGAAAAGTGTGAAGTGATTCATTTTTGAAGGTCAAATTTGAATGCTGAATACAGGCTTAAAGACAGGATTTTTGGTAGTGTGGAGGAACAGAGGAATCTTGGGGTCCATGTTCATAGATCGCTCAAAGTTGCCACCCAAGTTGATAGTGTTGTTAAGAAGGCGTATGGTGTGTTGCCTTTCATTAACAGGGGGATTGAGTTTAAGAGCCGCGAGGTTATGCTGCAGCTCTATAAAGCCCTGGTTAGACCACACTTGGAATATTGTGTTCAGTTCTGGTCGCCTCATTATAGGAAGGATGTGGAAGCTTTAGAGAGGGTGCAGAGGAGATTTACCAGGATGCTGCCTGGACTGGAGGGCATGTCCTACGAAGAAAGATTGAGGGAGCTAGGGCTTTTCTCATTGGAGCGAAGAAGGATGAGAGGTGACTTGATAGAGGGGTACAAGATGATGCGAGGCATAGATAGAGTGGATAGTCAGAGACTTTTTCCCAGGGTGGAAAGGGCTATCACCAGGGGGCATAATTTTAGGGTGATTGGAGGAAGGTTTCGGGGAGATGTCAGAGGTAGGTTCTTTACACAGAGAGTGGTGGGTGCGTGGAATGCGCTGCCAGCGGTGGTAGTAGAAGCAGATACATTAGGGGCATTTAAGCGACTCTTGGATAGGCACATGGATGATAGTAGAATGAAGGGTAGGTAGGTAGTTTGATCTTAGAGTAGGTTAAAGGTTCGGCACAACATCGTGGGCCGAAGGGCCTGTACTGTGCTGTAATGTTCTATGTTCTATGTTATTGCCACAAAACCAATCTGCTCCAGGATCTTCTGTCCGATCAGAGCAGCATTCATCAATATTACCCTCCATTGGGTCTTAAAGGGTCCTACTCGGGCCTCCAGCAGCTTGGATACCGCCCCGGTCTTGGCTCTTTCCGTGTAGTCCTCTGAACTATATGGCTCTGCTCTTGACCAGGGTGATCGAGACAGCCCCTCCACATGGACCACTGTTCTAGAGGCTCCCATATCAACCAGAAATCTAAAATGCATCTGCCTAATGCTCAAGTCTATATACAGTCTACCCCACGGGGCGTACCTGAGGGGGCACAGGTACTCTGGCTGGGTGCGGCTCCTTCAGATCTGGGGCACGGTTCCTGCTCCCAAATGCCCTGGAAACCGGTCATGGCATTCACCGCCCTTTGGTTTTGTTGGCTAAGAGGCATGGTTGTCGCCAGCATTTTAACCATCTCCTCCTGACTGAGGGTCCCTGACTCGGCTTGTTCCCTGGTGGGCCCTTCCTGTTCCTCCTTCGCTTTCCAATTTGCCTGCCTTTGACCTCCCCTTTGGCATGCTTGGCAACCTCGGGCAAACTGTCCTGACTTCCCACAGTTTTCTCAGGACCCCATTCAGCCCCGAGGGAGTCATCCTTGCCTTAGCCGCTTCCTGTTTCCATATCATGAGGGTCTCCATCAGCGCTCATCCCATTACTGTCTGTCCCATGTGGATCGTCCCCTTCTGAATGGGCGCAGGGTTATTTTTCAGAATTAGGACAGCCTTTTGCAGTACCTGACCCACAGTTATAATACAATCACTGGGATCATAACAGGTTTCCATCTCTTTTATCGTCATGTGACACCCAGGGACCTTAACCACTTGGTTCGGAGTTCACCATTCAATTGGTTCCTCACCAGGTTCCCTCCCATCGTTTGATTAAATATTCCCCACTTTCACTCCAACTAACTGCCTGCAGTTTCCTGTCCGCCCTGCTTGGTGGTTGTCACCAGTTCAAAAGGGTCACCCATTCCCATCCCCATTGCTTCATCAATGGCTTCCTTAAGGGTATCCCAAGTTCCCCCTCCCCTCTTCAAGTTTACATCCAATGTTGCAAACAAGGAGGGGTGCGGGACCATCAGAGCTGTGGATGTCTCTCAACCCTCCCCTCCCGGCCTGAGGGGAGTAACTCCTGATAGATGTTCCTTTTACTCAGCAGTGGTATATGACCTCAAATACTGTGCAGTGATGGGGTTTTAACACCACCAGCCACACTCCCCCACCCGCCCCCCCCCCCCACCCCCACCCTGCTGCGGTGGCGGCACGGCCCAAACTTTGTCTTCATTAAAGGGGCGATCAGCGGCAGAGGACCTCCTGCTCCCGGGGTGCCCCATATTCCGGAGATTCTCCCTCATCTCCCTCCCCCATTGGGTTGATCAGACACAGTTGGCCATAACTTGTTCCTGTAATTGTCTGATCTGTGCTAGGCAGTTCGTGCGGTCGGCCCTCTCCCCATTCTGTTCCTTTACCAGATGCTAAGCCGCCTTCACACTGTCACGTGTAGTCTTAAGGTCTTGCGCCTGTGCATCGACATCATAATACAACTTCCAATGGTTACTTTTCTCCTCTTCAATCTTGTAGACCTGGCCCTGATAATACCTCATGGTATATTCATGCCCTGACTATTTGGTGACCCTTTCTGTTTTTAGTCCTCAAGGTCCTCCATCGAATGGTTAACTACCACTTCCCTGCCTGCGGCTTGTTTTCTCAGAGGCTCGACTTCCTGTTGGTGTTTAATGATTTCACACTGATCTTTACGGTGTTGGATGGTCGTATCTATACAAGCACACTGCCTCTTCAGTCATTGGGATGATTCTGTCCACCCCTCGACCTGTCCTAATAGATCCTCTGAGCTAGCTATCTCCTTTAGTCAAGCCTCCCTTGGCTTTAACTTCTCACAGATATACTTCAGTAACCTCACTTCCATTGATACGGAAAGATCACTTTTCCTCCTCCCACTTTGTCTGTGGTGCCGTCTGTTCAGCCATATCACCAACTGGTGCCCCTTCCCATGGTCTCCAGGAAACTGTAGGGGATTCCCTTCCTCACTAAAAGAACCCCCCCCCCAACCCTTACACTCAATTCCATGATACTTGAATTACAAATGTATTACTTGAACAGAATAACCAGCGAGACAAGTTTCTTTGGACAACTCACAATCACTTCACTGAATTATCCACAATCCTTAGAGAAGGGTTACACTCAACAATCACATGTTACAGTTGCAACTACAATTATGTGACCCAGGTACCTGCCCTGCTAGATGCTAAACAAAGGTTAACCCCTCTACTCCTAACTTAACTTCCTGATTTTATACTCAAAATCACCCCTCGGTTGATCTGCCGATTGCATTTGTCGGTCCTGCAGTGGAGTTGACCAAACTCTACCATCTTCCTTGACTCATTGCAGGAACAGTAATGTACACCGATCTCTGTTTTCATTTATACATTTCTTGCTGCTTGCTTGGCCAGCTCGTCTCCAAATTTGGCAATGCTCCAAACCTTTAGTTCGGAATGGCAACGTATGGCCTCATTCTGGTTATTCACTTTTTTTGTTGGAGAAAAAGATCTTCTGCAAAAGACACAGAATCACCTATTTCCTGCCAATAATTGATTTCAGGAAAGCCAGTCTTTCACATCTCCTCAATCTTTATATATGCTCAGTACTTAGGCCCAATTCCTTCCATTGCTTTGTTTTTAAGATTAACAGTTGCAAATCCCTTCCTTTATTGTGCTTGCAGGTGATAGATGCTATTGAACGCTTGTTGTCCTTCAGGGCTATATGGGCATAATGAAGTGTCGAGGAACGGCTCCGTCATCCATGTGGTGGTCAGGAAGATCCCAAAACAGAGAAAACATGGACCTGAACTGACAAGTATGGGCAATACATAGACCGGGAGCAGAGAGGACCTCTGATTGCAACAACATTTCGAGCCAGACCCTGGGTGCAGCTAGTGATGGATTTACTTATCGTCACGGTCCTGTGTGGGTTTTTCTTGCCCCTCAGAAATATTGCAGTACATCTTTAAGACTGTAAGAAGAGCAAGGTACCTTTAAGAACTCTGCAAAAGCTCGGAGAGCCAAGGTGCATTCTAGTTGAAAAGCAACAACCACAAAGCGAGAGAGGACTAAATTCAATGTTGCAGTTTGACTTTTGAAAACTAGCTGGGGGAAAAAAATGGTCTTAAGCAGAGTTCTGAGGTGATTTTAAACTGAAGGAGGTGCGTTTTCTCTCTCAGGATTCCAACAAGCAACAAGCCAAATTAATTCCCTAAGAAATTGAAAAAGCTTTACTTTCGTAACAAATTATCGGCCTTGCTGCGTTTATCACAGTCAATGTTACAACAGCCGAACTGAACTGTTGAATTCCTATTTTGGAAATACCCTTTTTCTCATCGGAACTTGGAAGACTGCTAGTGAACTTTGACTGTGTTATATTGAAAGACCATGTGTCAGGTTCGCAACTGACAAAGAGTTGTTTATTTGTTTTATTTCTGAGAAAAAGCTACCTTCAAAAACCTAAATTCTTTTAAAAACCAAACCGTTGTTAATTTGAGTATATGTGTGTGAATGTGGAAGATGAAATTTTAAATAAGGAGTTATAAGGTAATTAGACCTTGGTTTATCTTAGTAGTGTGTCAGATTTCTATTTTTATAAAAATAAACAGTTAATTTGTTGTTATCTAAAGATACATGGTTTGGATCACTTAATTCAGGGATTATTAGACTGTCCAATTTGACTGCTTTTTTTCTGATTTGGAAAGTTTAAAGAAATATGATGTGTGCTGTGGAGTGATGGGACTGAATTGACAGTGCATGCTCCCGCCGCATTCAGAATCATATATTTTGATTGGGGGTTTGTCCTGGGCGGTCATAACATTATGTACAATGGAAAATTTCATATAATTATGATCGATTATTCAGCACAATGGATTGAAATGAAAAGCCTGTAAAAAAAAAGCAACTAAATCTGTTATCCAAGCTTTGCAGGAGATATTTGCGATCTGGCTAAGTTGTGTCAGAGAAGG
Source organism: Heterodontus francisci (assembly GCF_036365525.1). NCBI lineage: Eukaryota > Metazoa > Chordata > Chondrichthyes > Heterodontiformes > Heterodontidae > Heterodontus > Heterodontus francisci. The sequence goes on along the minus strand of NC_090398.1, from coordinate 13,275,801 downwards.
GGCCACAGTCTGCAAATGAACACTTCTCGCAGTTTGCAAGAAGATGGGTCTTGAACATGTCAAGAGTTCGCCACGATATCCTCAGTCAAAATGGCAAAGCCGTAAGAGGAATAGGAACCATGAAGGTGTTGTCAAAGAAGAATGAAGATCTTCGAACCGCATTAACTATCGCTCTGTTGTGTGGACTATCACCTTCTGAACACTTGATGGGGAGGAAGATAAAAACACAACGTCCCATTTTGCCGAGAAAACTACTTCTGGGTCTGGATGTCAAAGACTACCGAAACGTCCAAGATAGAGCGAGGTACGACAGGATCAAACAAGCTCACAATTACAACAGAAGATTTTGTACCAGAAACTTACCTCAGCTAAAGGAAGGCAAGGATGTATGGATAGGAGACCAAGAACAGGAAGATGTTGTCATCCAAATTATCAGAGATGGTATCTTCTACGTATGGCAGACGGTTCAAATGACACAATAGGTGAAACATTATCGCTATTCAACAGAAGCAACAATCAATCATTTATCTGGACGAACAAGATGATGGTCAAGAAACCCAGAGACAACAGGAAACTAAAACCATTGATCAACGCCATCCAAATCGTCCAACAAGAACTTTCAAGCGAGACTATCAATCTTCCAACCCCGATAAGGAGATGGTCAAGAAGAATCGTGAACTCACCTGGGAGGCTGATTCTGTGAGAGACAGAGACTTGGGTGGAGATGGGGTAGTCTGTAAAGTTAAGATAATTAATGTGCATATATTTCATAAATAGATAGGGAAAAAAGACTTGAGCGAAATAGAAAAAGGGCCTGATAGGGTTAAAGTTTGAGATAGTCATAGAGTCATAGAATTATACAACACAGAAACAGGCCCTTCAGCCCATCATGTCTGTGCTGACCATCTAACACCTGACTATTCTAATCCCATTTTCCAGCACTTGGCCCGTAGCCTTGAATGCTATGGCGTTTCGAGTGCTCATCTAAATACTGCTTAAATGTTGTGAGGGTTCCTGCCTCTACCATCCCTTCAGGCAGTGCGTTCCAGATTCCAACCACCCTCTGGGTGAAAATAGTTTTCCTTAAATCCCCTCTAAACCTCCTGCCCCTTACCTTAAATCTATGCCTCTTGGTTATTGACCCCTCCGCTAAGGGAAAAAGTTTCTTCCTATCTAACCTATCAACGCCCCTCATAATGTTGCACACCTCAATCATGCCCCCCACCTCAGCCTTCTCTGCTCGAAGGAAAACAATCCTAGCCTTTTCAGTCTCTATTCATAGCTGAAATGCTCCAGCCCAGGCAACATCCTGGTGAATCTCCTCTGCATCCTCTCCAGTGCAATCACATCCTTCCTATAGTGTGGTGCCCAGAACTGTACACAGTACTCCAGCTGTGGTCTAACTAGTATTTTATACAGCTCCATCATAACCTCCCTGCTCTTATATTCTAGGCCTCAGCTAATAAAAGCAAGTATCCCACATGCCTTCCTAACCACCTTATCTACCTGTGCTGCTGCTTTCAGTGATCTATGGATAAGCACACCAATGTCCCTCTGACCTTCTGTACTTCCTAGCGTCCTACCATTCATTATATATTCCCTTGCTTTGTTAGTCCTCCCAAAATGCATCACCTCACATTTCTCAGGATTAAATTCCATTTGCCAGTGCTCCGCCCATTTTACCAGCCCATCTCTATCGTCCTGTAATCTAAGGCTTTCCTCCTCACGATTTGCGACACCGCCACTTTTTGTCATCTGCGAACTTACTTATCATACCTCCTATATTCACATCTAAATCATTTATGTGTACTACAAACAACAAGGGACCCAGCACCGATCCCTGCGGTACACCACTGGTTACAGGCTTCCAATCGCAAAATCAACCCTCGACCATTACCCTCTGCCTCTTGCCACTGAACAAATTTCGGATCCCATTTGCCAAATTGCCCTGGATCCCATGGGCCTTTACCTTCCTAACCAATCTCCCATGCGGGACCTTATCAAAAGCCTTAATGAAGTCCATGTAGACTACATCAACTGCTTTACCCTCATCTACATTTCTAGTCACCGCCTCAAAAAATTCAATCAAGTTAGTTAGACACGATCTCCCCCTGACAAGGCCATGCTGACTACCCTTGATTAATCCCTGCCTCTCCAAGTGGAGATTAATCTTGTCCCTCAGAATTTTTTCCAATAGTTTCCCAACCACTGATGTTAGACTCACCGGCCTGTAATTACCTGGTTTATCCCTGCTACCCTTCTTGAATAATGGTACCATATTCGTTCTCTTCCAGTCCTCTGGTACCTCTCCTGTGGCCAGAGAGGATTTGAAAATTTGTGTCAGAGCCCGTGCTATCTCCTCCCTTGCCTCACATAACAGCCTGGGATACATCTCATCTGGGCTTGGGGATTTATCCACTTTTAAGCCCACTAAAACAGCTAATACTTCCTCCCTTTCAATGCTAATATATTCAAGTATATCACAATCCCCCTCCCTGATCTCTACACCTACATCGTCCTTCTCCATGGTGAACACAGATGAAAAGTAATCATTTAAAACCTCACCAATGTCTTCCGGCTCCATACACAGATTGCCACTTTGGTCCCTAATGGGCCCTATGCTTTCCCTGGTTATCCTCTTGCCCTTAAAATACTTATAAACCGCCTTAGGATGTTCCTTTATCTTGCCCACTAGTGTTTTTTCATGTCCCCTTTGCGCTCTCCTAATTACTTTTTTAAATACTCCCCTACACTTTCTATACTCCTCTAGTGCCTTCACTGTTTTCAGTGCCCCGAATCTGCCAAAAGCCCCCTTTTTTATTCCTGATCCAATCCTCTATATCCCTTGACATCCAGGGTTCCCTGGACTTGTTGTTCCTGCCCTTTACCTTAACGGGTACATGTTGGCTCTGAACTCTCACTATTTCCTCTTTGAATGACTCCCACTGGTCTGATGTAGACTTTCCTACAAGTAGCTGCTCCCAGTCCACTTTGACCAGATCCTGTTTGATCATATTGAAATCGGCCTTCCCCCAATTCATTACCTTTATTTCTGGCCCATCTTTGTCCTTTTCCATAACTACCTTAAATCTTACAGAGTCATGGCCACTATCCCCAAAATGCTCCCCCACTAACACTTCTACCACTTGTCCAGCTTCATTCCCTAGGATTAGGTCAAGTACTGCCCCTTCTCTTGTCGGACTTTCTACGTACTGGCTCAAAAAGCTCTCCTGTATGCATTTTAATAATTCTGCCCCCTTTAAGCCTTTTGCACTAAGACTATCCCAGTTGATATTGGGGAAGTTGAAATCCCCTACTGTCATTACCCTATTACTTTTACACCTCTCTGAGATTTGCCACCATATCTGCTCCTCTATCTCTCCCTTCCTGTTTGGAGGCCTGTAGTGCACTCCCAGCCAAGTGATTGCCCCCTTTTTGTTTTTAAGTTCTACCCATATGGCCTCATTTGAGGAACTTTCTAATATATCATCCCTCCTTACTGCAGTAATTGACTCCTTGATCAACAGTGCAATGCCACCTCCTCTTTTATCCCCTCCCCTGTCACGTCTGAAGATTCTATACCCTGGAATATTGAGCTGCCAGTCCTGCCCCTCCCTCAACCATGTTTCTGTGATAGCAATAATATCATAATCTCATGTGCTAATCAATGCCCTCAATTTATCTGTCTTACTAGTAAGACACCTTGCATTAAAATAGATGCAATCCAGCCTTGCATTTTTCACTTGTGCCTTAACAGGTCTATATTTGCTCTGCCTTCCAGACTGACTCAGTTTCTCTTCTATATTTGGCTGTGCCTCACCCCCTACTGTACCTCCACTCTGTATCCCATCCCCCTGACAAATTAGTTTAACCCCCCACCACAAACAGCACTAACAAACCTCCCAGCAAGGATGTTGGTCCCGTTCTGGTTAAGGTGCAACCCGTCCAACTTGTACAGGTCCCACCTTTGCCAGAAACAGACTCAGTGATCCAGGAAGCTAAAGCCCTCCCTCCTGCACCATCTCCTCAGCTATGCATTCATCTACTCTATCCTCCTGTTCGTATACTCGCCAGCACATGGCACTGGGAGTAATCCGGAGATTACAACCTTTGAGGTCCTGCTTTTTAATCTGTTACCTAGCTCCCTAAATTCTTGTTGCATGACCTCATCCCTCTTTTTACCGATGTCATTGGTACCAATGTTAACCACGACCCCTGACTGCTCACCCTCCCCCTTCAGAATGTCCTGCAGCCGCTCCATGACATCCTTGACCCTCGCACCAGGGAGGCAACATACCATCCTGGAGTCACATTCACAGCCACAGAAACACCTATCTGTACCCCTTTTCCTCCCCTGCTGTGCAGCAGAGCCATCCGTGGTGCCACGAACCTGGCTGTTGCTGCTTTCCCCTGGGAGGCCATTCCCCTAACAGTATCCAAATGGTATATCTGTTTGAGAGGGGGATGGCAACAGAGGACTCCTGCACTACCTGCCTGTGCCTACTACTCCGCCTGGTGGTCACCCATCCCTTTTCTGCCTATGCAGCCACTACCTGCGGTGTGACCACCTCGCTAAACATGCTAGCCATGATGCCCTCAGCATCGTGGATGCTCCACAGTGAATCCACCCGCAGCTCCAGCTCTGTAATGCAGGTAGCCAGTAGCTGCAGATGGACACACTTCCTGCACACATGGTCACACATGGTCACACTGGAAGCATCCCTAATTTCCCACATATCACAGGAGGAGCATATCACGGGCTGAGCTCTCCTGTCATGACTTACCTTTAGATTAATTAGTTACTCCCTTTAAAAAATACTAATTAAACTATAAGGTCCTTGTTCTAATCCAAACACTACCTACTACAATCGTAAGTCCTTAATAAGTTTCACCAATTGAAAAAGAACACACTTTAGCCATACTCACCTCATCACTTATACAGCAGGTTTTTTAAGTAAAAGAACATTCCTCTGTTTATTTTTAAAGCTGTTACCAACCAATCACCTTGCAGCATTCCTGTGATGCCACTGTTGACTTTTTTTTCAAACACCGGCACGCCTGGACAGCTCTCCACTCCCGGAAGCTAAGAGACTGGGCTTCAATCTTCGGGGTCAATTTATAGGCTCCGCTCTCAGCGTTCTCCCCACAGGTCTGCACCGGTCCTCTCCACACCACTCCCGGAAGGTAAGAGCCATGGGAATTATTTTTTTTAACCAGTCTGTCAGGTGGGACATTGTCAAAAGCCTTGCTAAAATCCATGTATACCACATCAACTGCATTACCCCCATCTATCTTCCTTGTTACTTCTTCAAAACATTCTATCAAGTTGGTCAAACAAGATCTCCCTTAACAAATCCATGCTGACTATCCTTGATTAACCTATGCCTTTCTAAGTGACAGTTTATCCTGTCTCTCGGAACAGATTCCAATAATTTGCCCACTATGAGGTGAGACTGACTGGCCTGTAATTGTTTGGTCTATCCTTCACTCCCTTTTTGAACAAAGGTACAACATTATCAATTCTCCAATCTTCTGGTACCACACCTGTATGCAGTCAGGACTGGAAAATGATTGTCAGACCCTCTGCTATTTCCTCTCTTGCTTCTTTTAACAGCCGAGGATACATTTCATTTGGCCCTGGTGATTTATCAACTTTCAAGGATTCTAATCCCATTAATACTTCCTCTCTCCCTATGTTTATCACATCTGCCCTGTCACCTTCAAAAATCGATGCACATGCACCCCCAGGTCCCTATGTTTCTGCACACTCTATGGAACTGTGCCATTAAGTATATATTGCCTCTCCCTCTTCCTGCTGCCCAAATGCATCACCTCACACTTGTCAGTATTAAATTCCATCTGCCATCTCTCTGCCCATTCTGCTAGCCGATCGATATCCTCTTGCAGGTGGTTCATATCATCCTCATGGTTTGTCGTACCTCTAAGTTTGGTGTCATCAGCAAATTTTGAGATTCTACTCTGTATTCCAAGGCCGAGTCATTTATATATAGAAACAGAAGCAGAGTACAAGAGTTGGCAGGTCATGTTACAGTTGTACAAGACTTTGGTTCGGCCACATTTGGAATACTGCGTGCAGTTCTGGTCGCCACATTACCAAAAGGATGTAGATGCTTTGGAGAGGGTGCAGAGGAGGTTCACCAGGATGTTGCCTGGTATGGAGGGCGCTAGCTATGAAGAGAGGTTGAGTAGATTAGGATTATTTTCATTAGAAAGACGGAGGTTGAGGGGGGACCTGATTGAGGTGTACAAAATCATGAGAGGTATAGACAGGGTGGATAACAAGAAGCTTTTTCCCAGAGAGGGGGATTCAATTACGAGGGGTCACAAGTTCAAAGTGAGAGGGGAAAAGTTTAGGGGGGATATGCGTGGAAAGTTCTTTACGCAGAGGGTGGTGGGTGCCTGGAACGCGTTGCCAGCAGAGGTGGTAGACGCGGGCACGATAGCGTCTTTTAAGATGTATCTAGACAGATACATGAGTGGGCAGGAAGCAAAGAGATACAGACTCTTAGAAAATAGGCGACAGGTTTAGATAGAGGATCTGGATCGGCGCAGGCTTGGAGGGCCGAAGGGCTTGTTCCTGTGCTGTAATTTTCTTTGTTCTTTGTTCTTTGTTCCTTGCAGTGACACTTGGAGAAAACCACTGTCTGCCATCTGCAGTCTGAGAAGCAACTATGCCTCGCTGTTTTCTGTCCTGAAGCCAATATTTTTTTAATCAATTGGACACTGACCCTCCTACTCTATAACCCTCAATGTTGCTAACCAACCATTTATGTGGTACCTTATCAAATGCTTTCTTAATATCAATATAAAAAGTCCACCTCATTCCCTTCATCAGCCTTCTCTGTTACTTCATCAAAACAATCAAATACATTTCGTCAAATATGATCTGCTCCCACTTCCTTTTCACCCTTCCCCTCTTACTTTGACTGTCTGCCTGTCCCGTCCCCTTCTCTCTCTCTCCCTGCACTCTCACATTATCTCCCTCTCTCTTCTGTAGTGCTGTAGTGTTCTGAAATGGTAATTGCCTTCTGTGCTCTCGAGGCTGCTGTGGAACACACATGCTGGCAAAGAGAAAGTGAAACTAAGAGAGAATAAAATGAAGCCTTTATGTTCAGCTGCTGCAGTCTTTGTCTCTCTGTTGTTGTCTCATATCTTATGCCAAACTCGCCTAAACCTCACCCAAGTCCCAAGGACAACACAATGGCGATATGGTAAACAGAAAAAGGATGAGAAAAGGAAACACTGCTTTCAGGTCCGAACATTTTGGAAGCTTTTTTCCACATTTGTAGGCAACATATTAGCTTAGAGACTGTTTGAGTGACACACAAGAAGCGTGTTCAGTTTATACTCACACACTGATCTCTCCAAAATACCCATTCAATTATTTCCAAATATATAATCACAGATCATTAAAGAGAGGTTTCCTCTGTAAGGAATGCAATTTTATCATTTTATCACTGCATTACCGATCAGAATGGCGTTGTTTATGCCCAATCTGCCACGTTTTGATGTGCATTCACAGCCATGATGCATATTGTCACATTGGCAAAAGTGGCTACGACACTTCAAAGGTGCAATGGCAGGATTCACAATCACAGATGACATGAGGAAAAGGGCCTTACTTCTACACTATGGAGGTGATGAATTAGAAGCTATCTTTGAGACACTTATACCTGAGCAGAATGACTACAACTCAGCAAACAACACAATAACCATGTCACTCAAGAAAAACAACATATACAAGAATGTCTTCCAACGCGTTAAGTAAGAAGCAAACTAAATAGTGAGGGGGACGGGGGGGGGTGGGGGGGAGGGTTCAGTTGCACAGAAAAACAGGAAGTTAAAGGAGAAGGTAGTAGTGCAGGTTAGTGGTGAGGCTGATTGTTACCAGGAAATAAAAGGAAGGAACATTATATTGCACCAAGGAATCGCACAAGAGTAAGGAAATTTAATAATAGAACAAACTTAAAGGCTTTGTATCTGAATGCACGAAGCATTCGGATTAAAATAAATGAGTTTAGTTTAGTTATACAGCACTGAAACAGGCCCTTCAGCCCACCGAGTCTGTGCCGACCATCAACCACCCATTTATACTAATCCTACACTAAGCCCATATTCCTACCACATCCCCACCTGTTCCTATATTTCCCTACCAAATACCTCTACTAGGGGCAATTTATAATGGCCAATTTACCTACCAACCTGCAAGTCTTTTGGCTGTGGGAGGAAACTGGAGCACCCGGAGGAAACCCACACAGACACAGGGAGAACTTGCAAACTCCACACAGGCAGTACCCAGAATTGAACCCGGGTCGCTGGAGCTGTGAGGCTGCGGTGCTAACCACTGCGCCACTGCGCAAATAGAGATGAATGGGTATGACTTAGTGGTGATTACTGAGACGTGGTTGCAGAATTGAATATCCAAGGGTACTCAGTATTTCGGAAGGATAGGCAGGAAGGAAACGGAGGTGGTGTAGCTTTGTTAGTAAAGGAAGAGATCAGTGCTGTAGTGAGGAATGATATCGGCACTGGAGATCAAGGCGTAGAATCAGTCTGGGTAGAAATAGGAAATAGGAAGGGAAAGAAGTCACTGGTGGGAGTAATCTTTAGGTCCCCAAACAGTAGTTCCGCAGTGGGGCACAGTATAAACCAGGAAATACTGGGGGCTTGTAAGAAAGGTACAGCAATAATCATGGGTGATTTTAATATGCATATAGATTGGATGAGTCAAATTGGCAAGGGTAGCCTCAAGGGAGAGTTCATTGAATGTATATTGTTTTTTGGAGAAATATATTATGGAACCAACCAGGGAGCAGGCTATTCTAGATTAGGTATTGTGTATTGCGGTGGGATCGATAAATGATTTCATTGTTAAGGATCCTCTGGGGAAGAGTGATCATAGCATGCTAGAATTTCAAATTCAGTTTGAGAGCGAGAAGCTGGAGCCCCACACGAGTGCTCTGGAGTTAAACAAAGGTAATTATATGGGCATGAGGACAGATTTAGCCCTAGTAGACTGGGTAGGAAGACTACAAGTTAGGACAGTTGATGAGCAGTGGCAGATGTTTAAGGAAAAATTCAATTTATCCCAACTAAAATATATTCCAGCGAGGAAGAAAGATTATAGGAGGGGGAAAAAAACATCCATGGCTAAGCAAGGAAGTTAAGGATAACATAAAGACAAAATCTAAGACATACCTTATTGCAAAGGCCAGTGGCAGCCTGGAAGATTGGGAAACTTTTAAAGATCAACAAAGGGTTACTGAAAAAGTAATAAAAAGAGCAAAGGTAAATTATGAAAGAAAACTAGCGCAAAATATAAAAACAGATAGCGAAAGCTTCTCTAAGTATATAAAAGGGAAGAGAGTAGCTCAAGTGAATGTTGGTTCATTGAAGGATGAAACTGGGGAGTTAATAGAAGGTAACACAGAAATGGCAGAGACACTAAATTAGTATTTTGCTTCAGTTTTCACGGTGGAGGACACTAGTACCATCCCAATAGTACCAGGTAATGCAGAGGTTATAGAAAGGGAGGAACTTACAACAATCATCATCACTAGGGAAAAAGTACTGAGCAAACTATTGGGACTGAAGGTAGACCTTGTTCAAAAAGAGAATGAAGCAGAAAGTAGGAAACTATAGACCAGTTAGTTTAACATCTGTCGTTGGGAAATTGTAAGAATCCATTATTGAGTAAGTAATTTAGGAAGTCAAAAGGCAATCCATCAGAGTCAGCATGGTTTCATGAAGGGTAAATTGTGTTTGACTAATATGCTAGAGTTCTTCGAAGCTGTAACAAGCAAAGTGGATAATGGGGATCCTGTGGATGGAGTATATCTGGACTTCCAGAAGGCATTTGATAGGGTGCCGCACAAAAGGTTAATACACAAGGTAAGATCACATGGGGTTAGGAGCAATTTATCAGCTTGGATAGAGGATTGGCTAACCAACAGAAAACAGAGAGTCGGGATAAATGGGTCTTTTTTCTGGTTGGCAAGATGTAACTAGTCGGGTGCCACAGGGTTCGGACCTCGGGCCCCAACTATTTACAATCTATATTAATGACTTGGATGCAGGGATAGAAGGTACTATAGCCAAATTTGCAAATGATACTAAAATAGGTGGGACAGTAAGTTGCAACAAAGAAATAAGAAATCTACAAATGGATATGGATAGATTAGATAAATGGGCCAACATTTGGCAGATGGATTTTAACGTGGATAAGTGTGAGTTTATCCCATTTTGGTCGGAAGAATAAAAAGGCACATTATTATCTAAATGGAGAGAAACTTCAGAGTGCTTCGGTGTAGAGGGATCTGGGTGTCCTCCTGCATGAATCGCAGAAAGCTAGTTTGCAGGTACAGCAGGTGATAAGGAAGGCAATGGAATTTTGGCATTTATTGCGAAAGGAATAGAAAAAAAAAGTAGGGGTGTATTGCTGCAACTGTACAAGGCATTAGTGAGACCGCACCTGGAGTATTACATACAGTTTTGGCCCCCTTACTTGAGAAAGGATGCAGTTGCATTGGAGGCAGTTCAGAGGAGGTTCACTAGATTGATTCCAGAGATGGGGGGCTTGTCTTATAAAGAGAGATTGAGCAGTTTAGGCCTTTATTCTCTAGAGTTTAGAGGAATGAGAGGAGATCTAATTGAGGGGGATAAGATGATTAAGGGGATTGACAAAGTAGAAATAGAGAGGATGTTCCTGTTGTGGGACAATCTAGAACGAGAGGTCATAGTTTTAGGATAAGGTATAGCAGATTTAAAACAGAGATGAAGAGAAATTACTTCTCTCAAAGGGTCATGAATCTGTGGAATTCACTACCCCAGAGTGCGGTGGATGCCGGGACATTGGGTATATTTAAGGAGGAGATAGACAGATTTTTAATTAGTAAAGGGTTGAAGGGTTATGGAGAACGGGCAGGAAAGTGGAGTTGAGGCCAAGATGAGATCAGCCGTGATCGTATTGAATGGCGGAGCAGGCTCGAGGGGCTGAATTGCCTACTCCTGCTCCTAGTTCTTATGTTCTTATGTTCATACGAAACTATTGACCAATATTGCACGCAATTAAGGCAACCAGCAACCAAATGTGACTTCGGTGATGCTGACATGTCGAAAGGGAAACAAAAATACAAATAATCGAAGGTTGTCTCTCCAGTCAACTAGGCCAAAAAGTACAAGAGAAAGACAGAATGCTGTCAGAGCTGTTGGAGTTAGCAAGAGCACTGTTGCTTACAGAATTCAGAGCTACTGATGTTGAGGCTGCTGACAGTACCTACCAGACTCCAAGTTCGAATCTTGTGAACACAATTCATCGCACATATGCCAGGAAACCACTGGAAAAACAACAACAGCTGTCTCACCAACAGAGCAGCGAATATTCCAAAGAATGTGCTGACCCACAACGGACACAATGTCCTGTAACTGGTAAACAGTGCAAAGCCTGTGGAAATCCCAGCTCCTTTGCTCGTGTTTGTTGCTCTTTAGCAAAATTAGCTACTCAGAACAATAAAAACAGAAGGGTTCTGATGAAGGGTCACTGACATGATGTGTTAACTCTGCTTCTATCTCCACAGATGCTGCCAGACCTGCTCAGCGTTTCCAGCATTTCTTGTTTTCATTTCAGATTTCCATCATCTGCTGTATTTTGCTTTCATGTTATATTAAAAACAGAATGTTGCCAGGTATACGTGTCACATGCAAAAAGGTGACAGAATTGTAACCAAAGAAGATGACCCTGAACATACTTCTGAGCTCTCTCTCAGACACAGCAAACAGCCACGTGTGACTGTGACCAATGGCCGCTCAGACATAGATGATCTGATAGACACAGGAGCGTCTGTCAATGTCATGGGAGACAAAACATTCGACAAACTTCAGGATTGTCCCATTCTCTGCAAATCAGGGAATGTGAAAAGTTTCCCAAATAGTAGTGACAAACTGCTGAAAATCTTTTGAAATACCAATCTCAATCAAAGACAATAGAATGAGTGCTGTATTCGATGTCACATCTGGAGAATGTGACACATTTATCAGTTTCCACACAGCAACAGATCTGCATATGATTGCAGTCACAGATGTGATTCCTTCACACAATAAAGACATTTTTTTAAATTATTCATTCATGGGATGTGGGAATCACTGGTCAGGCCAGCATTTATTGCCCATCCCTATTTGCCCTTGAGAAGGTGGTGGTGAGCTGCCTTCTTGAACCGCTGGAATCCATGTGGGGTAGGTACACCCACAGTGCTGTTCGGAAGGCAGTTCCAGGATTTTGACCGAGCGACAGTCGGTCAGGATGGTGTGTGACTTGGAGGGGAACTTGCAGGTGGTGGTGTTCCCATGCATTTGCTGCCCTGGTCCTTCTAGTTGGTAGAGGTTGCAGGTTTGGAAGGTGCTGTCGAAGGAGCCTTGGTGCATTGCTGCAGTGCATCTTGTTGATGGTACACACTGCTGCCACTGTGCGTCAGTGGTGGAGGGAGTGAATGTTTGTAGATGAGGTGCCAATCAAGCAGGCTGCTTCGTCCTGGATGGTGTCAAGCTTCTTGAGTGTTGTTGGAGCTGCACCCATCCAGGCAAGTGGAGAGTATTCCATCACACTCCTGTGCCTTGTAGATGGCGGAAAGGCATTGGGGAGTCAGGAGGTGAGTTACTCGCCCCAGGATTCCTAGCCTCTGACCTGCTGTTGTAGCCACGGTATTTATATGGCTACTCCAGTTCAGTCTCTTGTCAATAGTAGCCCCTGGGATGTTGATAGTGGGGGATTCAGTGATGGTAATGCCATTGAATGTCAAGGGGAGATGGTTAGATTCTCTCTTGTTGGAGATGGTCATTGCCTGGCACTTGTGTGGCGCGCATGTTACTTGCTACCTATCAGCCTAAGCCTGAATATTGTCCGGTTCTTGTTGCATTTCTACATGGACGGCTCCAGTATCTGAGGAGTTATGAATGGTGCTGAACATTGTGCAATCATCAGCGAACATCCCCACTTCTGACCTTATGATTGAAGGAAGGTCATTGATGAAGCAGCTGAAGATGGTTGGGCCTAGGACACTACCCTGAGGAACTCCTGCAGTGATGTCCTGGAGCTGAGATGAATGACCTCCAACAACCACAACCGTCCTCCTTTGTGCTAGGTATGACTCCAGCCAGCAGAGGGTTTTCCCCCTGATTCCCTTTGACCTCAGTTTTGCTAGGGCTCCTTGATGCCATACTCAGTCAAATGCTGCCTTGATGTCAAGGGCAGTCACTCACACCTCACCTCTTGAGTTGAGCTCTTTTGTCATGTTTGAACCAAGGCTGTAATGAGGTCAGGAGCTGAGTGGCCCTGGCGGAACCCAAACTGAGCGTTACTGAGCAGGTTATTGCTGAGCAAGTGCCACTTGATAGCACTGTTGATGACCCCTTCCATCACTTTACTGATGATTGAAAGTAGACTGATGGGGCGGGTTGGACTTGTCCTGCTTTTTCTGCACAGGACATACCTGGATAATTTTCCACATTGCTGGGTAGATGCCAGTGTTGCAGATGTACTGGAACAACTTGGCTAGGGGCACGGCAAGTTCTGGAGCACAGGTCTTCAGTACTATTGCCAGAATATTGTCAGGGACCATAGCTTTTGCAGTATCCCTGGGAGAGACATTCTAACATTTGGAGTTTAGTTACTGAATGGACACAGTTAAAGAGGACAGTCACACCCCAGAGTGCAGTAGAACTGTCCCGAGAGAGACACTCTCACATTTGGAGTTTAATTTCAGAATGGTGACATTTGTGTGAAGAAAGTCACTGAAGCAACATGAGATCTAAAGATGGGTCTAATGGTGTTTCAAAGAGCAACCTCATTGCTGGGAGAATACAGCCTCTAATTTCAGTGGTTAATGACTGTCATCAGAATTGTCCAGTCTTTGAGATTTTCCAATTCAATCTCAGAAATAAATATATTCTCTCAGCAGGCAGACTGAATCTGATGTCGTAATCTGTTTGTTCAATTAAAGAATCAGTTTGAACAATGTGGTAACCTCAATATCCCGGTGGAGATCCCACAGGGTATAAATTACAGGCTCTGGGAATGTATCGTCTCAGAGTTTAACACAGAGAGATTGCCTGCAGCACAAAGGGACACATGACATCAAGAGAAAATGATTGAAACATTCAACAGTATCAGAAAGATATATTACCTGATCCTCGCTGTCATTGGTGTTCCTGGTAAGTAACCAATGTAAATCTGTGTGTGAGCTGCTCTCTGGTTTTACTGTGTGATTGATAATGTTACATGCTAGTCCAGTGTTCCCCGTTATACAGACAGCCGATCGATGATATAATTTTCTTACGTCAGAAATCCTGGAATATCTCTGCGGTTTTATTCTATTTCCTCAGCTGATAATAAACTTCAGTTTGTAACTAACAGGCTCCCTGAATTCTCAAGTTAATGTATTCAGTGGAATATTGTGTAATGTTCAATTAGACCTCAGTGAAAGCAACTCTCTGAACAAAGGTGTTCATGGAAGTATCAGTTAGAGCAGGTTGTCCAAACCTTTTCACATGGGGGGCCAAATTACAATTTCTGTCTTATATAGGGGACCAGTGAGACAAGTTTGGAAAGATAAAGGTATTAAAAAGTTATCTTACTATGAATCAAAACAACACCAAATGCGCATTTCTGTGAAGATGCTTTAAATTAAAACATTAATTTATTGACTTACTTTCTTGTCACTATGTTGGACACTGATTTCGTGGGATACCTCACATTTTTGTTGCACAGGTAGTCAATGTTTGCCGGCATACTTGTTGCAGTGATGCAGAGTATCCTGGATTGATGTCCATCTGTCAGGAGTAATCTTGATCACTCCCTCTCCCTCTTCCGCTCTGTCGCTCTATATCTCTCTCCCTGTGTTCTCGCTGTCTGTGTTTACCTCTCTTTGTTGTTCTCCACTCTCTGTGTCGTCCTCGCTCTCTGTGCCCCCCTTTCTCTGATCCCTTTCTCTCTCTGCCCCACCTTTTTCTCTCTCTGTCCCCCTGTTTTTTTTTCTCTGTTCCTCTCCTCTCTCTCTCTGTTCCCCTCACCTGTTCTGTCGACCCTCTCTCGCCCTCTCTTTGTCCCCTCTCTCCCTCTGCCCCCCCATCTCCCTCTCCCTCCAATCCCTCTCTGTTCCTCCTCTCTCTTTCTCTATCCACCCCCCTCTCTTCCTTTGTCCCACCTCTATCTCTGTCCCCTTCTCACTTTCTCTATCCTCCTCTCTCTCTGCTCCTCCTCTTTTTGTCCCCCACCCTCTCTCTCAATCACCCCTCTCTCCCTCTGTCCCCACATCTCTTTGCTCCCGTCTCCCTTTCTCTGTTGTTCACTATCTCTCTGACCCCTCTCTTTCTGCCCCCCCCCCCTCTCTCTCTCTCACTCACTCCTCGCTATCTCTCTCTGCTCCCAAACTCTCTCTCTGACAGTTTCAGGGAGCGGGAGAACTCAGCAGAGCAGCTTTGTGGTTGGTCAGTTTTATTAAAAATTGTGCTGTCAGCTTCATAGCTGACAGGTTCTGAGAGCCGGAACAGTGATTTTCCAACTTTGGAAAGATTCGGGGTTTTCCAGCGGGCTTTAAAAAAAAGTCAGAATCGGCCCGAAGTTAGGAAATCGCTGTTTCCGATGTCTGCACCTGTCAGCTGCGAAACTGGCAGCACAATGTTTTATAAAGCTGGTCTGAAAGAAGAAGACAATAGAAAGTTTCTTATACCTGAAATGTGTCCTGCGGGGCAGCTGGAAACCTTTGACAGGCTGGATCCTGGCCCGTGGGCCGTATGTTGAACAACAGTGAATTAGAGTAAAATCAAACTGAGCAACTAACTGGAATGGAATACCTGATCCCAGTGACCATGTATTACTGGGAATATCTGTCATTGTAGAATTGTACTGAGTGAAACAACGATTTCCTTGTATTTCTTACAATTTTAGTAACACTATTCGCTGCACACAATGGAGTCTCCTGTACATTGGGAGAGGAGCAAATGCAGGTTGGGTCATTACTTTGCTGAACACCTCAGTTCAGTCTGCAGGCATGACCCTGAGCTTCCAGTCGCTTGTCAGTTAAATTCTACATCCCACTCTGACCTCTCCATCCTCGACCTCCTGCACTCTTCCACTGCAACTCAATGAGGAACATTACCATATTTTCCAATTAGGTATTTTATTGCTTTTTGGAAACAACACTGAGATTAGAAACTTCAGATTATAACCATTGTTCTCACTTTCTCGGACGGCCTGTGCTGGGAATGGTGGATGGTTACACCAGAGTCACTGAGAGGGGAGGGGGTCTGGGTATTGCTTGGGGTGAGGGTCTATTGGTACACAGCTGGCAGGCTGGTCCACACCCCTGATGTCTACCCACCATTCTCTATCACTTTTCTTGGCCACTGGATCCTTCTCCTCTTTGCCAGATTGTCCATCCTCCCCTCTCCCTCTGTTATTCTGCTGTAACCATTTACATCTCCTCTGGACCCATCCTCTGTTTCCTTAATTGTCCCATTCACCTTGTAACGTCATTCCTTTTATCATCGAATCACTCCTGCCCTCCACCCGATTACAGACCTTCCCCTTTGTTCTTTCCTCCCCCTATATCCCACTTTTCACCAGCTCTATCATTGCTTTAAAACTGTTAATCTCTAATATCTCCCAGTTCTGATGTAAACCTATCAGACTGAAACATTAACTTTGTTTCTCTCTCCACAGATACTGCCTGACCTGCTGAGTGTTTTCAACATTCTCCTATTTTTATCAGATTTACAGCAGTTTCAGTATTTTGTTTTTACTCCAATGTTTAGGCCTGGATATTAACCGGGGTGAGTGACATAGGTGCAGAGCGGAGTTTCAGAGTTTTAACTGCACAGACTGTCTCTTTTACCTTTGACAGGTTCCTCACCCTGAAGTCAGCCTGATTGACAGGCTTGGCTTCCAGTCGGGCAGGTAGGCCTCTGGAGCTGACCTCAGGACCAGGGTGATCCCAGCGCTGACCCCGGGGGATGGGAGGAGCTGCCTGATATCGGGGGTCATTTAATCACCAACTCCAGAGGGAGCAAGTGTGGTGACATCTCCGATCACTGGGCTGTCTGATCCCCTACCCCGGGGAGGGGTCTCCTATCCTGCAGCATGGTCTGAATCTGGAGATGGGAAGGGTCTAATCCTGAACCCCGAAGTGGGGGGGGGGGGGGTCTCCTATCCTGCAGCTTAGTCCCAATCTGGGTAGCAGAGGGGTGTTTCTGATCCTCAACAAAGGGGAGGTGCCTCCTATCCTGGAATGTAGTCCCAGTTCAATTAGGTGGAGTGGGCGGGGGAGGTCTCTGCTCCAAGACTGGATTGGGGAACCTGATTCCCAGGGCTTTTGAACCCGGGAGAGTGGACTGAACCTGAGAGAGGGGTCCGAGCCCATTGGGAGTCCGAAACAAGGAGGAGAGTCTGATCTCAGTGCAGTTGTTATCCTGGGAGTGTTGGGATCTGAGCCCCGGGAGGAAGGGGTGTGTTGGATTCAGGGAATGATGAGTTCCGGTCCTATGGGTGGTGACATAAAATTGGTGTGTTTGCACTCCGATCCGGGGGTGGGTGCGGTCCGATCCCAGTGGGTGGTGGTGTCTAATCCTGGGGGATGGTGTGTCTAATCCCATAGGGTGCTGGGTCTGATCCCGGAGAGTGGTGGGTCTGATCCTGGAGGGTGCTGGGTCGGATCCCAGAGGCTGGTGGGTCCGATCCTGGAGCGTGGTGGGTCTGATCCCGGAGAGTGGTGGGTCTGATCCTGGAGGGTGCTGGGTCGGATCCCAGAGGCTGGTGGGTCCGATCCTGGAGCGTGGTGGGTCTGATCCTGGAGCGTGGTGGGTCTGATGCTGGAGGCTGGCGCGGTGTGATCCCAAGGTGGGGTGTCTGATCCTGGGGAGTGTATGACTGGGTAGTGGTCTGAAAACCGCAGTGGAACACGGTTCTAATCACCAACCCCGGGTGTCTTAGTCTGTGGAGTGGGTTATAACAGGGAAACCCGATTGGCCAGAATTAAACCTGCTATTTAAATTCCCAACCCACCTCCTGGGAGCGTTTGTCTGTCCGTCCCCTGTCCCGATTCCGTTAAACCTGGAAGTGGGCGGGTGGGAGGTGGATGTTGACGGGGTTGAGAATTGTTTAATTTTAACCTCTGACCCATTCCCAACCCCCCTGTTTTTGGTGCTAAACTCCTGCCCTTACTGTCTGGGTCAGACACGGAGAATGTTTGATCAGTAATTTCCAGTCTCTTTTCCCTTCTCTCTCTTACAGTTAATTTATTGGCGATTGTGATCCTTTCCCGGGGAAAGTGCGGACTCTCCACCTGCACCACTCGCTACCTGGTGGCCATGGCAACTGCGGATCTACTGGTCATTATCACTGAGGTCATACTGAGGCGGATCAGTTTTTATTATTTCCGGGGATCTTTGCTGAACATCAACTCTGTTTGTAGTGTTATCAGTGTCCTGGTTCGTGCAGCCGCAGACTGTTCTGTCTGGTTCACCGTCACTTTCACCTTTGATCGATTCGTGGCCATTTGTTGCCAGAAGCTGAAAATAAAATATTGCACCAAGAAAACGGCGGCTGTGGTTTTAGCAACAACCTGCATTCTGTTATGTTTAAAAAATGTCCCCTTCTACTTTGTATATCAACCTGTTGAGATAATGGGAAATGTACTGTGGGAATGTTTTTTTAGCCCAAGCTATTTTACAGAGCCCGGATGGGTGGGATTTGACTGGTTTGATACGGTTTTAACCCCATTGCTCCCATTCGCTTTCATTCTGTTGCTGAACGCTCTGACAGTCAGACACATTTTAGTGACCAGTCGAGTCCGGAAGGGACTGAGGGGTCAGAGCAAGGGAGAGAATCACAGTGACCCAGAGATGGAGAGCAGAAGGAAGTCTGTGATTTTACTCTTCACCATATCCGGCAACTTCATATTCCTGTGGTTGGGGATTGTTATAAAATTCTTGTATGATAAAATTGCAGGAAAAGATCCGGATATTTTTAACGATTCTGAATATATATTTCTACAAGTCGGATTTATGCTGCTGAATTTAAGTTGCTGCACAAACACATTTATTTATGTGGTGACTCAGTCCAAGTTCAGAGAGCAGGTCAAGAGTGCGGTCAAATATCCAGTTACATCAATTATTCAATTAATGAATAAACAAAATGACTGAGAGCAGCCCAGAGGCCGATCCCAGTCTTTCCATGTAATATTCGTTCCCAACAGGCAAGAGGTGACCGACAGTGGGATGACTTGAAATACACTGGCGGTGGTGTTTTCAGGGTGGGGGGGGGGTGTTGGGGCGCACAAGGCAAAGATAAGCGGGGTGATGGGCAAGAGGTGACCCAAAGCTGGATGACCCAAAATACACTGGCGGGGGGATGGGGTGGGGAGCTGTGTGGCAGGGGCGTGTCACACGCCCAAAACAGCAGCAGGTGGCAGGCAAGGAGTGACCTTTGGAGGACCGGATGTAAATGGGCAGGAGGAGAATCAGAGCACGCCCTGCAGGACAGGAGGGAAAACAGCAGCCATGGTCACTCCTCCACTTCCACTGGTTTGATTTTCAGCTCCTCCCATCTGTCCAGAAAAAAATGAACCTGTTCTTAGAAAAGCCAAGATGCTGCAGATTACGGAAATCTTCTGCTGCCAGTTGATTGTTATGATAGGTTTTATCTTTGGAGACACTTTCTAGAGTCTGTCTCGCTTGCAGTCCCCTAACACGGACAGTGCCATCTCTATCTCTCTCTGCCCGAATCAGATGGTGGCGTTGGTGAGGGTTGATGGGGGATTCTCAAGTTGCTCGAATTAGAGAAGCTCAGAGAGCTCGGAGAGTGGTAGCAGTTGGAGAAGGTTCCAGAAATAGAGAGGGTAGTAGGGGCTGGAGGAGTTTACGGAGGTGGGGAGGTTTGTGTGGCTGAAGGAGTTAACAGAGAAAGGGAGGGTTGTAGGGGCTGGAGGTGGTTACAGAGAAAGGGAGGGTTGTAGGGGCTGCAGGAAGTTACAGGGATAGGGAAGGTTGTAGGAGCTGGAGGTGGTTACAGGGATAGGGAGAGCTGTAGGGGCTGGAGGTGGTTACAGGGATAGGGAGGGTTGTAGGGACTGGAGGCAGTTACAGGGATTGGGAGGGTTGTAGGGGCTGCAGGAAGTTACAGAGATAGGGATGGTTGTAGGGGCTGGAGGTGGTTACAAGGATAGGGAGGATTATAGGACCTGGAGGAGGTTACAGAGATAGGGAGGGTTGTTTGTGCTGGGGGAGGTTAAATATTTTGGGCGGGGTGTAGAGCATGAGGAGGTTACCGAGATGTGGGGCCAAGGCCATGGGGGGATTTGAACCCAAGAACAACACCAGATACGAAACTATTGTCTGCCGATACACTGTGCAAGAAGCAAATTATATAGTTGATTAATATTGCACATGATTGAGGCAACTAGCAATCAAATGTGACTTCAGTGATGTTGAATCTGTCAAACAGGAAATAAAAAGACAAATGATCAAAGTTAGTCTCTCCAGTCAACTATATTAAAAAGCACTCGAGAAAGCCAGAAAGCTGTCACATCTGTTGGCGTTAGCAAGATCACTATTGCATTTAGAGTCCAGAGCTACTGACATTGAGGCTGCTAACAGTAACTACCAGACTCCAAGTGCAACTCCTGTGAACACTATTCATCACTCATGTGCCAGGAAACGACAGCCCTCTCATAAACAGAGCAGTGATTAACCAAAAGAATGATTCCACTGTGGCAGTGCAGATCCACAATGGACAGAGTGACCTGCTACTGGTAAACAGTACAATGCTGTGGAAATCCCAACCACTTTGCTCATGTTTGTTTCTCCTCAGCAAAATCAACTACTAAGTCCAATAAAAACAGAGGGACGCCAGGTATACGTGCCACAGCAAAAAGGTGACAGAATGTAACCAAAGTAGAGGCAGATGACCCTGAACATACTTCTGAGCTCTCTCTCAGACACAGCAAACAACCACGTGTGACTGTGACCAATGGCCGCTCAGACATAGATGAGCTGATAAACACAGGAGCGTCTGTCAATGTCATGGGAGGCAAAACATTCAACAAACTTCAGGATTGTCCCATTCTCGGCAAATCAGGGAATGTGAAAATTTTCCCAAATAGTAGTGACAAACTGCTGAAAATCCGTGGAACGTTTGAAATACCAATCCCATTCAAGGACAATAGAATGAGTGCTGTATTCTATGTCACATCTGGAGAATGTGACACATTTATCAGTTTCCACACAGCAACAGATCTGCATATGACTGCAGTCACAGATGCGATTCCTTCACACAATAAAGACATTCTCGAACTGTATGCTGGCTGTTTCAAACAAAGAACAAAGAACAAAGATAATTACAGCACAGGAACAGGCCCTTCGGCCCTCCAAGCCTGCGCCGATCCAGATCCTCTCTCTAAACATGTCGCCTATTTTCTAAGCTTCTGTATCTCTTTTCTTCCTGCCCATTCATGTATCTGTCTAGATACATCTTAAAAGACTCCATCGTGCCCGCATCTACCACCTCCGCTGGCAATGCGTTCCAGGTGCCCACCACCCTCTGCGTAAAGAACTTTCCACGCATATCCCCCCTAAACTTTTCCCCTTTCACTTTGAACTCGTGTCCTCTAGTAATTGAAACCCCCACTCTGGGAAAAAGCACTGGTATCGGTGAGCTGAAAGGTGTTAACTGCAAGCTGTATGTAGACACTAACGTGCCCCCAGCTGTGCATGAATGGCGACGAATAACATTTCAATGACTACTTGACCTTGACATTATTGAGAAAGTTGGGGATGAGCGCACCCATAGGAGTCTCACCCATACAGTTCATCAAGAGCGAAAAGCAGATCAGAATCAGCTTGATCTGCGATCACCAAACCAAGTAATACAATGAGAAAGACAGTGGACACTAACAATCGATGATATCATAAAGAGTGTGAATGGTGCTAAATACCTCGCTGAACTTGACCTCGGTTGGAAGGCTGCCATCAAAGAGAGCTTGCAGAAGAATCAAGATAACTTAGTGTATTCTCTACTCACAGCGGTTTTTTCCCGATACAAGAGGCTCAACTTTGGAGTCAGCTCCGCAGCTGAGGGATTTCAGCACTTGATCCAATCTGCACGTCGAGGACTTGAAGGAACACTGAACATCAGTGATGGCATTCTCATGTATAACTGCACTGAAAAGGAACTGGAGACACACCGACATGCTTATAATGTCTCAGAGAATGTAACTTCACCTCGAACAAAGACAAGTGCTTGTTCAATGAAAGCAGAATTGGATTCTTCAGTCATGTTTTCAATGGTGAAGGAGTATTGTCTGATCCACGGAAAGTTGTAGCCATTGCAAATGCTGTGGATCTACAAACATGCAAGATGTCCGGAGTCTGCTAGGACTAGTCACGTACTGCAGTTGTTACATTCCTAGCCTCGTTACGCTATCTGCCCCCTACACGATCTGAGAAAAGACACCACCAAGCGGGAATGGACTAAATCATACAAACAGGCAGTATACCGGATCAAGCAATGTTTGTCAGCAAGTTACACAAATGCTCATTTCAACACAAAGAAAACCACCCAGCTAGTCGTGGAAGCAAACCTGGTTGGCTTAGGTGCAGATCTCGTACAGAAAGGGAAGACAGGTAGCCCATCAATCATCGTGATGGCAATTTTCCCCATGATATCATCGATGGCAAACAGATCGTTAACACGTTATTCATGGAGAAAGAGAGAGAGAGAGAGAGACACTCTCAATCACTTGGAGTATCTTACACTTTCATCTCTACTTATATGGAAGCGATTTTAAGGTAATAACTGACCATAGACCTCCAGTGAGCTTGTTTAACAATCCACATTGCAAACCATCCACTCCAATAGAACGTTGGGTATTCAAACCACAAGAGCATCTGATCTTTTGTTGTAATTCCATTGAGGGAATGTGCTGTCAACATGGAGCGCAAAGTAATTGTCAAGTCCTGACAACTCCTTCGGGAAAAGGTTTGGTTCCCAGGAATCCACCGTATGATAGAGCACAAAATCAATCTGTGTTTACCACGTCAAGGAGCACTATAATAAAAGCGAAATACTGCAGATGCCGGAAATCTGAAATAAAAACAAGAAATGCTGGAAATACTCAGCAGGTCTGGCAGCATCTGTGGAGAGAGATGCAGAGTCATCAGAACTGGCAGAGGCTAGAAATGTAATAGGTTTTCAGGAAATAAAGCGGGGGTGGGGCAAGAGATAACTAAAGAGAAGGTGTTGATCGGACAAGGTCACAGAGAATAACTGACCAGAAGGTCATGGAGCAAAGGCAAAACTGTATGGGCAGGGAGAGAGAGAAAGTGAGTGGGGCGGGTAGAGAGAGAAAATGGGAGGGGCATGGAGAGAGAGAACATGTAGTTCAAAAGGGTCAATGATCACTGCTAATCGAGGTTCATAAATCATCACAAGAAACGTATCATTCTTCAAAGCACTGAAAACACACCTTGCAAGTATTGGCTCCAATTCAGACAGCGACACCTCAGATGAAGAACATGACCTGATATCAGACGATATCCCACTCGTGAGGGAAAACACCCACCATACTTGAGTGACGATGTTCCGAGATGAGCTATTTATGTTTAAGTTTATTGTTTACAGTTTTAGGAACAAACCATTGAAACATGCTGTGTTTCTCATTTCTAATACATGGAGGGAGGTTAGTGCAGTGTTTTGAAATTGTAATTGCATTGTGCATTGTGTACTCTCGAGTAGAGGCCTGCTTTCGGTCGGGAAAGATTTCGGTCCCTCTGATTTAGCCTCGAGCCCAACCCGAACCCGGCACTACCCGACGCCGACCCGACGCCGACCCGACCATCCGTTTACTTACCTTCCTGACATCGAACCTGGAAGAAGCTGCAGAGCATGTGCGATGACGTCATAGTGACGCCACTCGCTCACTGCGCAGACCCAGTTTGGTCCCGGACTCCCGGCTCAGTTGAGTTTTTTTTATTTTTAATACTTACCAGCAGAGACACTTTCCGTGTGCGTCCGGCCCCGCTCGACTCGACTCGACCTGGACTCAGCCCGACCCGACCCGACCCGACACGTGTCGTCGGGTCCTGTCGGGTAGCAGGCCTCTACTCTAGAGGCTGCTGAAGACCATGGATGCGAGAAAAGTGAAAGTGAAACTAAGACAGGACAAAGTGAAGCCTTTATGTTCAGCTGCTGCAGTCTTTGTCTCTCTGTCTTTGCCTCATATCCAATATCAAACTCAGCTAAACCTCACTCAGGTTTTGAGGATATCATACCTGCCTCACTCACGTTCTCTCTCTCCCTGCCCCTCCCGCTTTCTCTCTCTCCCTGCCTCTCTCACTTTCGCTCTCTCCCTCACCCCTCACTTTTTCTCTCTATCTCTCTCTCTCAATTTCTCTCTCCCTGCCTCTCTCACTTTCTTTCTTTACCTACGCCTCTACTTTTTCTTCCTGCCCGTCTCACTTTCTCGCTCTGTCTCCCTGTCTCTCTCTCTCACTTTCTCTCTTCCTGCCCCTCTCGCCTTCTCCCTCTGTCTCTAGCTGCTGTGTTTTAAGGGTCAAAATGGGAGACAAACTGTTCGTTGCTCAAATCAAAATCTATCACACGGAGTAACTGTGCCTGAACGGTTAGAATGGTCTTGGGTTAGAATTCCACAGGTTGTGAGTTGGAATTCCTCCAGAGTGAGGTTTGTACATTTTACAGACTGGCACCAGGGTAAAGCAGATCTCCAGAGAATGCATTATTGGTTAAAAACCCAACCCGTTCATCTTACATCGCCTGCCTCATCTTGAGAATAAAAACAGTGAATGCAGGACAAGTGAAATCTCAGGAAATATTGTGAGTCTGAGATTCGGTATGAAAAAGGTGGGATACAGACTGGGGATGGAGTTTGTAACGTGCAGAGAGAATGGTTCTTGTTGATGGTGCAACAATGTTGTGAACTAACTGTGAATTTAGAAACACAAACCAAAATTGAGTAGGTCCCAAGGAAATTTGAACTCATGAACCCTGCTTTACAAGGTCAATGCCCAAACTTTCTCTGGGTATTAGGACCAGTGCATTTCTTCATCTATATTGATGACTTGGACTTGGGTGTACAGGGGACAATTTCAAAATTTACAGCTGACACAAAACTTGCAAGTATTGTGAACTGTGAGGAGGATAGTGATAAAATTCAAGAGAATATAGACAGCTTGGTGGAATGGGCAGGCACATAGCAGATGAAATTTCGAGCAGAAAATTGTGAAATGATACATTTTGGTAGGAAGAATGAGGAGAGACAATATAAAATAAAAGGATACAATTCTAAAGGGGGTTCAGGAGCAGAGGGATCTGGGGGTGTATGTGAACAGATTGTTGAAGGTGGCAGGGCAGGTTGAGAAAGTGGTTAATACGGCATATGGGATCCTGGGCCTTATAAATTGAGGCATTGAGTACAAAAGCAAGGAAGCTATGATGAATTTTTGTAAAGCGCTGGTTCAGTTTCAACTGGAGTATTGGAGGAGGGGCCACAGAAGTAGAGGTAGAGACGCAGAGGCAGAAGTGGGGACACAGAGGTGGAGGTGGAGGCACAGGGGCAGAGGTGGCTACACAGAGGTAGCAGTGGAGACACAGAAGTGGAGATGAGGACACAGTGGCAGGGGTGGGAACACAGAGGTAGAGGTGGGGACACAGTGGTGGAGATGGGGCACAGAGGCGGAGGTAGTGGCACAGAGCTAGAGGTGGTGGCACAGAGACGGAGGTGGGGGCACAGAGGCAAAGATTAGGACACAGTAGCAGAGGTGAGGACACAGAAGCGGAGGTGGGGTCACAGAGACAGAGATGAGGACACAGAAGCGGAGGTGGGGTCACAGAGACAGAGATGAGGACACAGAAGAGGAGGTGGGGACACAGAGACGGAGATGAGGACACAGTGGCGGAGGTGAGGAAACCAAGGCGGAGGTGGGGACACGGAAGTGGAGGTGGTTACACAGAGGCGGAGGTGGGTACAGAGAGGCGGTGGTGAGGACACAGTGGCGAAGGGTGTTGGCCCATTGCAGCCTAGAAGTAAGCCAGGTGGCTGGTACAACTTCACCTTATGAAGACTGCTTGGAGCTAAGATGGGGCGAGTTACCTTCGGGAGAAGCTACATTAAACTGATTTGCGAAGTGTTAATTAGAGAAGCATTTCATAGACTCATTGTATAATATAGCACAGAAGGAGGCCATTCAGCCCATTGTGCCTACACTGGCTCTTTGAAAGAGCGAGGCGATTAGTCCTACAACCCTTGCTATTACCCCACAGCCCTGCAAATGTTCCCTCCTGGTATTTCTCCAATTCCCCTTTTGAAAGTTCCTATTGAATCTGCTTCCACCGTCCTTTCAGGCAGCGCATTCCAGATCACAACAACTCACTGTGTAAAAACATTTCTCCTCATCTCCCCCTCTGGTCCCTCTGTCGATTATCTTAAATCTGTGTCCCTCTGGTTACCGACTCTCCTGTCACTGGAAACAGTTTCTCCTTATTTACTCTATCAAAACATAACGCACAATGCAATTACAATTTCAAAACATTACAACACTACAGAAGGGAGAGAGAGACTGAGAGGGCAGGGAGAGAGAGAGAAAGTGAGAGGGCAGGGAGAGAGAGAGAAAGTGAGAGGGCAGGGAGAGAGAAAGTGAGAGGGCAGGGAGAGAGAGAAAGTGAGAGGGCAGGGAGATAGAGAAAGTGAGAGGGCAGGGAGAGAGAGAGAAAGTGAGAGGGCAGGGAGAGAGAGGAAAGTGAGAGGGCAGGGAGATAGAGAAAGTGAGAGGGCAGGGAGAGAGAGAGAAAGTGAGAGGGCAGGGAGATAGAGAAAGTGAGAGGGCAGGGAGAGAGGCAAAGTGAGAGGGCAGGGAGAGAGAGAGAAAGTGAGAGGGCAGGGAGAGAGAGAGAGAAAGTGAGAGGGCAGGGAGAGAGGCAAAGTGAGAGGGCAGGGAGAGAGAGAGAAAGTGAGAGGGCAGGGAGAGAGAGAAAGTGAGAGGGGCAGGGAGATAGAGAAAGTGAGAGGGCAGGGAGAGAGGCAAAGTGAGAGGGCAGGGAGAGAGAGAGAAAGTGAGAGGGCAGGGAGAGAGAGAAAGTGAGAGGGGAAGGGAGAGAGAGAAAATGAGAGGGCAGGGAGAGAGAGAAAGTGAGAGGGGAAGGGGGAGAGAGAAAGTGAGAGGGGAAGGGAGAAAAAGAAAGTGGGGGCAGATCATGCTTCACTAAATGTATTTGAATATTTTTGATGAATTACGTAGAATGCTGATGAAGGGAATAAGGTGGATTTCTTTATATTGGTGTTAAGAAAGCATTTGATACGGTACCACATAAAAGGCTAGTTAACAAAATTGAGAGTCATCGAGTAGGAGGGTCAGTGTCCAATTGATTAAAAAATGTGCTTAAGGACAAAACAATGGATCATCCCAATTGGTTGCTTTTCAGACTATAGGATGGTAGACAGCAGTGTTCCCAAGTGTCAGTACTAGGACCACTACTTCTGTTCCTATTAATAAATGACCAGGCCTGGGAATACAGAGTATAATCTCAAAATTTGCTGATGACACCAAACTTGGAGGTAGAGCAAACAATGAGGATGATATGAACCACCCGCAATAGGACATTGATAGGCTAGCAGAATGGGCCGGGAGGTGGCAGACGGAATTTAATACTGACAAGTGTGAGGTGATGCATTTTGGCAAAAGGTATTAGCAGAGGCAATATATACATAATAGCACAGTTTAGATTTTTTAGATTTAGAGATACAGCACTGAAACAGGCCCTTCGGCCCACCGAGTCTGTGCCGACCATTAACCACCCATTTATACTAACCCTGCACTAATCCCATATTCCTATCACATCCCCACCTGACCCTATATTTCCCTACCACCTACCTATACTAGGGGCAATTTATAATGGCCAATTTACCTACCAACCTGCAAGTCTTTTGGCTTGTGGGAGGAAACCGGAGCGCCCGGAGGAAATCCAAGCAGACACAGGGAGAACTTGCAAACTCCACACAGGCAGTACCCAGAATTGAACCCGGGTCGCTGGAGCTGTGAGGCTGCGGTGCTAACCACTGCGCCACTGTGACGCAGGAACAGCGGGACCTGGGGGGCGCATGTGCATTGATCTTTGAAGGTGGCAGGACATATTGAGAGAGTGGTTCGTAAAGCACAGGGCTTTATCAGTAGAGGCATTGAGTACAAAAAGAGGGAAGTTATGCTGAACCTTTAAAAAGTTCTGGTTGGGCCGCAACTGGAGTCATGCCTCCAGTTCTGGTCACCATACGTCAGGGTTGTTGAGAGGTTGCGGAAGAGATTTACCAGATGGTTCCAGGGATGGAGGATTCTAGTTACAAGGTTTGGTTGGAAAATCTGGGTTTGGTTTCCTTGGATCAAAGGAGATTGACAGGGGATTGAACAGAAATGTACAAGATTATGACAGGCTTAGATACGTTAGACAAGGAAAAACTGTTGCCACTAACAAATAGTCCAAGGACTAGGGGACACAGATGGAAATTTCTGGGTAAATGATGCCTGGGGAATATGAGGAAGCACTTTTTTACACAGTGGGTGGTAACGAGCTGGAACTCACTGCCCACAAGGGCAGTGGAAGCAGAGACAATCAATGACTTCAAAAGGAATTTGGATGACCACCTGAGAGAAATAGACTTGCAGGGCTACCGGGATGGAGCCGGGGAGTGAGACTGACTGCATAGCACCATGGAGAGCTGTCAGGGCCCGGATGGGCCAAATGGTCTCCTTCTGTGGCATAAATGACTCCATGAAACAAAGTATGTCACTTTTCTTTGCGGCAATTTCTTCCTTGGCTTCCCTCATTCTGATCTTCATCTGTGAAAACAAACTGGAAGTGTTGACAGGCTATTCGCCCATGGAAGGCTGCTCATCTGGGCCAGATCCTGGAGCTCCCTCATTGGCAGAAACTACCATCGCCAGAAGGGACAGCAGCTGGTTTAAGAGAGAAGGCCCAACACCATCTTCTCAAGGGTGTCACGATCCTGCGGTTTTTTTTTTATCCTCGGGAAATATTGCGGTGCGGCTTTAAGGCTGTAAAAGATCAGTACTTCATTAAGGCAGCAAGCTTCAGAGATTGTAAGCCAAAGTGCATTCTGGTGGCCCGGCAACAACCATACAGAGGAGGAGAACAGGACTTCAATGTATCCATTTAGACTTCGAAACTGGCTAGCAGAGGCACACAGTTGTCAGATGGATCCAGGACGTAAAGGAAATAGAAGAGTTCTCTCTAAGTCAATTCACAGCCTGGGTAGTGTTTCTCTCAGAATTCTAAAAAGCTTCAAAGCCAGATCAATTCCTTCAAGAAATAACAAATTATTGCTCTACTGTGTTCGTTGCTGAAAAAAGAGTTTAATACTACAACTGCCGAACTGAACTGAATCGTTGGTTCACCCGACCTTGGAAGACTGCAAGTGAACTTCGACTGTGTTGCATCAGAAGACAATTCATCAGAAGCGTAATCTGCAAAGACTTTATTGTTTTACATTTTTTTATCGGGCAGCTAATTAAAAACCAATCTACAGTTAGTTTGGGTATATGTATGTGAATGCAGGAGTTCGTTTCTTACATAAGAAGTTATAAGGTCTTTAAATATTGGTTTATCTTAGTAGTGTTTAATATTTTAGTTTTTATTATTAAATAGTTAATTTGTTGATATCTAAAGATACCTGGATTGATTTCACCTCATTCGGGGGCTGACTAGATTGTTTCAATTCGGCTGCCGCTTTCTTCGATTTGGAAAGCTTAAAGATATATGATGCTGTAAATCTGAGTTCTTTTTGCCTTCAGTCTGGTTCAGTAAATATACCGAGTCGGATCTGTAGGTAAAATCAATTACTTTATTTGCGCATTTAGCCGGCTGACTTACTCTAATACAACGACACTGACTCCACCCAGAGTCTGTCTGGTCCACCAGAGTAAGTGAAGTTCGTGATACAGATATTACTGTTTATACATTAAGATTCATGCTACACCCCCTTGTTTAACCAATCAGTGTGGTACAATTCGACTTTCAAACAAATGATAACATGCAGTACATTTGTTACTGAGGTTACAATACCCTCTATTCTCAATACATACTTGTTACTAACATAATATTGTTTTGCATCAGCAAGATTAAAAGAAAACAGACATTAAGACAATTAGCAAAGGAAGAGGAGTTAGAAACAAGATACTGATTTTGATTCCCACAGATACTGCTTTTGCTTCCCACAATTGTCATAAGTCCTGGAATCCTGTAATCTCTATCAAGTCACATCATGAAGTAACACCAAGCAGCAACAGTATACAGTGATAGTGTGGCCTTTCATTCCTCATCATCACTCACACAGGGATGGCCAGCATGTCTCACAGGAATCTATTTGTTCCAAACCACAAGGAGTCACACAATCAAGTCATGAATGAACAAATGTCCTTGCAATTACCAGTGTCTGTAAGTTTATACGATCTCACACTCTCAGCCTTTACTTTTAACTATTTCATCGCAGTTTCTCAAGCTTTAAATCATTTCATCAGAGCTCAGCAAAGTGACTATTCCTAACTTGGCTATATTTCCCATCTAGCATAGTGCCATGTCGTTCTGCTCATTTCTACATTCCCCCCCTTTTATCATTCTATGATAACCTTCTCTCTACTGATCAACTTAAAATATGATTATATATATTCACTAGGATTATATGGATCTATTTACTCAAACAACATTTAAACAGTATAATATAAAAGCAAATATAAAAGAAACTCAGCAACTGCTGAATCAGAAAGGTAGGCTGAGCCACCCTCGGACAGGGGCGTGGGTTGGCCTGGTCATTATGTTATTCCTAACTGTTCCTTAGGATTGTCATGTCTGGGTGATAAGAAGAGTGCTGTTGAAGGACAATGTCTCTCTGATGCGACCTGTGGAGTGACGGGACTGAATTGACAGTGCATTGCTTCCACCACAATCAGAATCATATGTTTTGATTGGGGTGTTTGTCCTAGGCGGTAATAACAAGGGGAAATTAAGAATGGACAATTAACACTGGCATTGCCAGTGTCACCCACATCCCAATGTACAGTGAACAGATGTTGGAAACAAATGACAAATATTTATTCAGGATCATTGAAAAGCTGCTGAAACCCTCATCCAAGCCTGGTTATCTCCAAACTTGATGAATCCAACGCTCTCCTGACTGACCACCCATTTCCCCACCCTCCATAAACTTCATCTCGTCCAACTCTCTGCTGCCCCATGTCTGAACTCACAGCAGGTCCTGTTCACCCATCTCCCCCAGATTCACTGTCCAACATTCACTCGTGCTCCAACAACATTTCAATTTCGAAATACTCATGCTTGTGTTCAAAACCCTCCATTGCCTCGGCACACGACTCTGTAGCCTCCTCATGATCAAAAACCCGCCCTAACTATTTATCCTCCTCTAGCCCCGATAAACGTGCCTATCCCTGCAAACTCCTCCAGCTCCTACAACCCTCCCCATATCTGGAAACTCCTCCAGCTGCTACCAGCCTCCGAGATCTCTGAGATCCTCTAATCCTAGCAACTTGAGAATCCTGCAACAGCACCATCACATTTGAGGGGAGAGAAAGACAGAGACGGCAGTGACCATGTTGGGGGAATGCAAGCGAGACGGACTCAATAAAGTGTCTCCAAAAATAAAATAAATAATAATAATCAACTGGCAGGAGAAGATTCCCAGCATCTGCAGCATTTTGGCTTTTATAAGAACAAGTTTATTTCTTCCAGGACAAATGTGAGGAGCGGAAAATCAAACCGGGAGAGGTGAAGGAGAGACTGTGGCTGCTGTTTCTCCTCCTGTCCAGCAGGGGCGCTCTGAATTTCCTCCTGGCCCATTTCTATCCGGTCCTCCAAAGGTCACTTCTTGCCTGCTGTCCTGCTGCTCTTTTGGGTGTGTGACAACCCCTCCCCCCACCCCCCATTCCCCCCCCCCCCCCCCCACCCTCCGCCCTCCCTCCAGTGTATTTCTAGTCATCCGGCTGTTGATCACATTTTGCCTGCTGGGGATGTTGGATATTACATGGAAACACTGGGATCGGCCTTTGGGCTGTTCTCAGTTGTTTTGTTTATTCATTAATTGAATAATTGATGTAACTGGATATTTCACCGCACTCTTGACCTGCTCTCTGAACTTGGACTGAGTTACCCCATAAATAAATGTGTTTGTGCAGCAACTTAAAGCCCTCAGCATAAATCCAACATGTAGAAATATATGTTCAGAATCGTTAAAACTATCTGGAACTTTTCCTGTAAGGTTATGATACAAGAAATGTATAACACGCACCAACCACAGAAGTATGAAGTTACCGGATATGGTGAAGAGTAAAATCACAGACTTCCTTCTGCTCTCCATCTCTGGGTCACTGTGATTCTCTCCCTTACTCTGACCCCTCAGTCCCTTCCGGACTCGACTGGTCACTAAAATGTGTCTGACTGTCAGAGCGTTGAGCAACAGAATTAAAGTGAATGGGAGCAATGGGGTTAAAACCGTACCAAACCAGTCAAATCCTACCCATCCGGGCTCAATAAAATAGCTTGGATTTAATAAACATTCCCATGGTACATTCCTTATTATCTCCACAGGTTGATATACAAAGTAGAAGGGGATGTTTTTAAAACAGAACAGAATACAGGTTGTTGCGAGAACCACAGCTGCAGTTTTCTTGGTGCAATATTTTGTTTTCAGCTTCTGGCAACAAATGGCCACGAATCGATCAAAGGTGAAAGTGACGGTGAACCAGACAGAACAGTCTGCGGCTGCACGACACAGGACACCGATAACACTACACACAGAGTTGATGTCCAGGAAAGATCCCTGGAAATAATAATAACTGAACCGCCTC
The DNA here is from genome assembly GCF_036365525.1 of Heterodontus francisci. Taxonomy (NCBI): domain Eukaryota; kingdom Metazoa; phylum Chordata; class Chondrichthyes; order Heterodontiformes; family Heterodontidae; genus Heterodontus; species Heterodontus francisci. Next base: position 13,242,852 of record NC_090398.1, on the reverse strand, counting down.
AGTATGACATCAGCAATAACAAACAGTAGATCCGCAGTTGCCATGGCCACCAGGTAGTGAGTGGTGCAGGTGGAGAGTCCGCACTTTCCCCGGGACAGGATCACAATCGCCAGTAAATTAACTGTAAGAGAGAGAAGGGAAAAGAGACTGGAAATTACTGATCAAACATTCTCCGTGTCTGACCCAGACGGTAAGGGCAGGATTTGAGCACCAAAAACAAGGGGGTTGGGGATGGATCAAAGGTTAAAATGTTTAAAATCTCAACCCCATCAACAACCCAAATCCAAACCCCCCACTTCCAGGTTTAACGGAATAGGGACAGGGGACGGACAGACAACTGCTCCCAGGAGACGTGTTGGTAATTTAAATATTGCAATGAGTCTGGAAGTCTCTGATTGAATCTGTTTTAAAGGTCTAATTCTGGTCAATCGGGTTTCCCTGTTATAACCCACTCCACATACAAAGACAACCGGGGTTGGTGATTGGAACCGTGTTCCCCTGTGGCATCGGACAATTCCCCCAGGATCAGACACCCCACCTTGGGATCACACCCCACCACACCCCAGGATCAGACCCATCACCCTCCGGGATCAGACCCCAACACCCTCCGGGATCAGACCCCCACCATCCGGGATCAGACCCCAACACTCCCAAGTTGATGACCCCCATTGGTATTGGACTATCTCCATTGATTCAAACACCCTATGTGCTCGGATCCTTCTCCCGGGATCAGAAGCATTGGGAATCAGGTTACCCCGTTGTGTCTTGGAGCAGAAACTCCGCACGCCCGCTCCATCTAACTGGACTGGGGCAACACTCCAGGAGGAGAGACCCCTCCCCTCGGTTGAGGATCAGAAACATCCTTTCCCCTCCCAGGATTGGGAACATGTTCCAGGATAAGAGGCCCCCCCCCCCCCCCCCCCCGCGGTTGAGGAACACTGTCCCCCTCCCTCTCCCTGTCTCCAGATTCAGGATATGACTTCATGCTGCAGGATATGGGACCCCACCCCGGGGTTGTGGATCCACAGCCCAATGATTTGAGATGTCACCACTCTATCCCCCTCTGGAGTCAGTGATCAGACACCACCCCCCAACCCACCCTCCCCCCCACCGATATCAGGGAGCTCTCCCCATACCCCAGGGTCAGCACTTGGATCACCCTGGTCCTAAGGCCTGCTCCAGAGGCCTCCCTGTCACACTGGAAGCCAGGATGACTTCAGGGTGGGGAACCTGTCAATGATAAAAGTCTGTGGATTTAAAACTCTGAAACTCCACTCTCCACCTATGTCACTCACCCCGGTTAATATCCAGGCCTAAACATTGGAGTAAAAACAAAATACTGAAACTGATGTAAATCTGATAAAAACAGGAGAATGTTGAAAACACTCAGCAGGTCAGGCAGCATCTGTGGAGAGAGAAACAGAGTTAACGTTTCAGGCTGATAGGTTTACATCAGAATTGGAAGATATTAGAGATTAACAGTTTCAAAGCAATGATAGAGCTGGTGAAAAGTGGGATAAAGGGGGAGGAAAGAACAAAGGGGAAGGTCTGTGATCGGGTGGAGGGCAGGAGTGATTCAATGAGAAAAGGGATGATGGTGCAAGGTGAATGGAACAATTACAGAAACAGAGGATGGGTCCAGAGGAGGTGTAAATGGTTACAGCAGAATAACAGAGGGAGAGGGAATGATAGAAAATCTGGCAAAGAGGAGAAGGATCCAGTGCCCTGGAAAGGTGACAGACAATGGTGGGTAGACGTCAGGGGTGTGGACCAGCCTGCCAGCTGTGTACCAATAGGGGACCCCCCACCCCAAGCAACAGTCCTGACCCCCTCCACTCTCAGTGACTCTGCTGTAACCAAACACCATTACCAGCACAGGCTGTCCGAGAAAGTGGGAGCAATGGTTATAATCTGAAGTTTCCAAGCTCAGTGTGGTTTCCGACAAGCAATAAAATGCTGAATTGAAAAATATGGTAATGTTCCTCATTGAGTTTCAATGGAAGAGTGCAGGAGGTCAAGGATAGAGAGGTCAGAGTGGGATGTAAAATTAAAGTGACAACCGACTGGAAGCTCAGGGTCATGCCTGCAGACTGAACTGATGAATTCAGCAAAGTAATGACGCAGTCTGCATTTGCTCCTCTCTCAATGTATAGTAGACATCACCGTGTGCAGCGAATAGTGTTACTAAACTGTAAGAAGTAAAAATATATCGGTGCTTCACTCAGTACAATTCTACAGTGGCAGATACTCCCAGTAATACATGCTCACTGGTGTCAGGTGTTCCACTCCGGTTAGGGACTCGCACTCAGTTTGATTTTACTCCAACTCAGAGTAATCCAACATAACGTCCAAGGGCCAGGATCAACTCACCATAGGTTTCCATCTAACCGCGGATGTATGTGAGAGATAAGAAATTTTCCATTGTCTTCTTCTTTCAGACCAGCTTTATAAAACATCGTGCTGTCAGTTTCACTTTGAATAAAATCGCAACCCACCGGAAAACCATGAACTGTCCGAAGTTGGGAAATCACTGTTCCCAATGTCTGCACTTGTCAGCTGTGAAACTGACAGCATAATTTTTTTTAAAAACTGACCAACCATAAAGCTGCTCTGCTGAGCGCACTCAGACCCTGAAACTGTCAGAAAGAGGGGGGGAACAGAGATAGAGGGGTGAGTGAAAGTGAGAGGGGGCACAGAAAGAGAGGGGCAGAGAGAGGGAGGGAGAGATGAACAGAGAAAGAAAGAAAGAAGGGGACAGAGAGAAAGTAATGATTAAGAGAAAGAGGGTGGGGGGACAAAGATAGAGGAGGACAGAGAGAGGGAGAGAGAGAGGGGGAGACAGTGAGAGACTGAGAGAGAAGGAGGATAGAGAGAGAGAGAGGAGGGGACAGAGATAGAGAGGTATTGGACAGAGAGAGATTGGTGGGACAGAGAGGGAGAGGACGAGAAAGACAGAGGGGGTCAGAGAGCGAGAGGAGGACAGAGAGAGAGGAGGACAAAGAGAGTGCCGGACAGAGAGAGAAAGGACAGACAGAGATAATGGAGGAGGCAGAAGGAGAGGAGGGCAGAGAGACAGAGGCACAGAGAGTGTGGAGGACAAGCAGAGAGGGGGAACAAGAGAGAGAGGGTGGTCAGAAAGAATGAGGGGAAGAGAAAGGGAGATAGGGAGAAGAGAGAGAAAGGGGTCAGAGAGAGGGGGACACAGACAGTGCGGACAACACAGAAAGTAAAGGACAACAAAGAGAGAGGAAAACACAGAGAGCGGGGAGATGGAGAGAGAGAGGAAGAGGGAGCAGAGTGTGATCAAGATTACTTCTGGCAAATGGACATCTATCCGGAAAACTCTGCATCACTACAAGAAGTGTGTGGGCAAACATTGACTGCGCATGCAAGCAAAAAATGCCAGTTTCCCACGAAATCAGTGTCCAACATAATGATGAGAAGGTAAGTCAACAAATTAATCGTCTCATTTAAAGCATCTTCACAAATAGAGTCATCGAGAGATACAGCTCTGAAACAGGCCCTTCGGCCCACCAAGTCTGTGCCGACCATCAACCACCCATTTACACTAATCCTGCATTAATCCCATATTCCCCACCACATCCCCACCTTCCCTCAATTCTCCTACCACCTGCCGACACTTGGGGCAATTTACAATGGCCAATTTACCTATCAAACTGCAAGTCTTCGGCTGTGGGAGGAAACCGGAGCACCCGGCGGAAACCCACGCAGACACAGGGAGAACTTGCAAACTCCGCACAGGCAGTGTGCACATTTGTTGTTGTTCTGATTCATAGCAAGGTAATTTTTTCATGCCTTTATCTTTCCAAAGTCGTCACATCGGCCCCCGATGAAAGACAAAAACTGGAATGCGCCTACTCACGTGAAAAGATTTGGACAACCTGCTTCAACTGATACTTCCATGAACACCTTTGTTCAGAAAGTTGAGGTCTCATTGAACATTACTCAATATTCCACTGAATACAATAACTTGATAATTCTGAGAGCCTGTTAGTTACAAACTGAAGTTTATGGTCAGTTGAGGAAATCGAATAAAACTACAGAGATATTTCAGGATATTTGACATAGGAAAATGAGATTACTGATTGGGTATCGCGATTATGATCAACACTGGATCATCATGTAACATTATCAGTCACACAGTAAAACCAGAGAGCAGCTCACACACAGATTTACATTGGTTATAGTCACTTACCAGGAACACCAACGACAGCAAGAATTGTGTAATATATTTTTCTGATACTGTTGAATGTTGCAATCATTTTCTGTGTGAAGTGATGTGTCCCTTCGTGCTGCAGACAATCTCTCTGTATGAAACTCTGAGGTGATACACTCCCAGAGCCTGTAATTTATACCCAGTGGGATCTCCATTGGGATATTGAGGTTACCACATTGTTCAAAATGATTGTTTAATTGAACAAACAGATTACGACATCAAGTTCAGTCCAGGTTGTAATAGAACATACTTATTTCTGAGATTGAAATAGAAAACTATGAAGAATGGACAATTCTGATCACAGTCATTAACCAATAAATACTCGAAGCTGTATTCTCCCAGCAATCAGGTTGGTCTTTCAAATACCATCAGTTCCATCTCTAGATCTAATGTTGTTTCAGTGATGTCGATCACACCAATGTAACCATCAGTAACTAAACTCCAAAAGTGAGAGTGTCTCTCTCAGGACTGTTCTACTGCACTCTGGGATGTGACTGTCCTCTTTAACTGTGTCCATTCAGTAACTAAACTCCAAATGTGAGAGTGTCTCTCTCAGGACTGTTCTACTGCACTCTGGGATGTGACTGTCCTCTTTAACTGTGGACATTCAGTAATTAAACTCCAAATGTGAGAGTGTCTCTCTCAGGACTGTTCTACTGCACTCTGGGATGTGACTGTCCTCTTTAACTGTGTCCATTCAGTAATTAAACTCCAAATGTGAGAGTGTCTCTCTCAGGACTGTTCTACTGCACTCTGGGATGTGACTGTCCTCTTTAACTGTGTCCATTCAGTAATTAAACTCCAAATGTGAGAGTGTCTCTCTCAGGACTGTTCTACTGCACTCTGGGATGTGACTGTCCTCTTTAACTGTGTCCATTCAGTAATTAAACTCCAAATGTGAGAGTGTCTCTCTCAGGACTGTTCTACTGCACTCTGGGATGTGACTGTCCTCTTTAACTGTGTCCATTCAGTAACTAAACTCCAAATGTGAGAGTGTCTCTCTCAGGACTGTTCTACTGCACTCTGGGATGTGACTGTCCTCTTTAACTGTGGACATTCAGTAATTAAACTCCAAATGTGAGAGTGTCTCTCTCAGGACTGTTCTACTGCACTCTGGGATGTGACTGTCCTCTTTAACTGTGTCCATTCAGTGATTAAACTCCAAATGTGAGAGTGTCTTTCTCAGGACTGTTCTACTGCACTCTGGGATGTGACTGTCCTCTTTAACTGTGGACATTCAGTAATTAAACTCCAAATGTGAGAGTGTCTCTCTCAGGACTGTTCTACTGCACTCTGGGATGTGACTGTCCTCTTTAACTGTGGACATTCAGTAACTAAACTCCAAATGTGAGAGTGTCTCTCTCAGGACTGTTCTACTGCACTCTGGAATGTGACTGTCCTCTTTAACTGTGTCCATTCAGTAACTAAACTCCAAATGTGAGAGTGTCTCTCTCAGGACTGTTCTACTGCACTCTGGGATGTGACTGTCCTCTTTAACTGTGGACATTCAGTAATTAAACTCCAAATGTGAGAGTGTCTCTCTCAGGACTGTTCTCCTGCACTCTGGGATGTGACTGTCCTCTTTAACTGTGGACATTCAGTAATTAAACTCCAAATGTGAGAGTGTCTCTCTCAGGACTGTTCTACTACACTCTGGGATGTGACTGTCCTCTTTAACTGTGTCAATTCAGTAATTAAACTCCAAATGTGAGAGTGTCCCTCTCAGGACTATTCTCCTGCACTCTGGGATGTGACTGTCCTCTTTAACTGTGGACATTCAGTAATTAAACTCCAAATGTGAGAGTGTCTCTCTCAGGACTGTTCTACTACACTCTGGGATGTGACTGTCCTCTTTAACTGTGGACATTCAGTAATTAAACTCCAAATGTGAGAGTGTCTCTCTCAGGACTGTTCTACTGCACTCTGGGATGTGACTGTCCTCTTTAACTGTGGACATTCAGTAATTAAACTCCAAATGTGAGAGTGTCTCTCTCAGGACTGTTCTACTGCACTCTGGGATGTGACTGTCCTCTTTAACTGTGTCCATTCAGTGATTAAACTCCAAATGTGAGAGTGTCTCTCTCAGGACTGTTCTACTGCACTCTGGGATGTGACTGTCCTCTTTAACTGTGGACATTCAGTAATTAAACTCCAAATGTGAGAGTGTCTCTCTCAGGACTGTTCTACTGCACTCTGGGATGTGACTGTCCTCTTTAACTGTGGACATTCAGTAATTAAACTCCAAATGTGAGAGTGTCTCTCTCAGGACTGTTCTACTGCACTCTGGGATGTGACTGTCCTCTTTAACTGTGTCCATTCAGTGATTAAACTCCAAATGTGAGAGTGTCTCTCTCAGGACTGTTCTACTGCACTCTGGGATGTGACTGTCCTCTTTAACTGTGGACATTCAGTAATTAAACTCCAAATGTGAGAGTGTCTCTCTCAGGACTGTTCTACTGCACTCTGGGATGTGACTGTCCTCTTTAACTGTGGACACTCAGTAATTAAACTCCAAATGTGAGAGTGTCTCTCTCAGGACTGTTCTACTGCACTCTGGGATGTGACTGTCCTCTTTAACTGTGTCCATTCAGTAATTAAACTCCAAATGTGAGAGTGTCTCTCTCAGGACTGTTCTACTGCACTCTGGGATGTGACTGTCCTCTTTAACTGTGTCCATTCAGTAATTAAACTCCAAATGTGAGAGTGTCTCTTTCAGGACTGTTCTACTGCACTCTGGGATGTGACTGTCCTCTTTAACTGTGGACATTCAGTAATTAAACTCCAAATGTGAGAGTGTCTCTCTCAGGACTGTTCTACTGCACTCTGGGATGTGACTGTCCTCTTTAACTGTGTCCATTCAGTAATTAAACTCCAAATGTGAGAGTGTCTCTCTCAGGACTGTTCTACTGCACTCTGGGATGTGACTGTCCTCTTTAACTGTGGACATTCAGTAATTAAACTCCAAATGTGAGAGTGTCTCTCTCAGGACTGTTCTCCTGCACTCTGGGATGTGACTGTCCTCTTCAACTGTGTCCATTCAGTAATTAAACTCCAAATGTGAGAGTGTCCCTCTCAGGACTGTTCTACTGCACTCTGGGATGTGACTGTCCTCTTTAACTGTGGACATTCAGTAATTAAACTCCAAATGTGAGAGTGTCTCTCTCAGGACTGTTCTACTGCACTCTGGGATGTGACTGTCCTCTTTAACTGTGTCCATTCAGTAATTAAACTCCAAATGTGGGAGTCTCTCTCTCAGGACTGTTCTACTGCACTCTGGGATGTGACTGTCCTCTTTAACTGTGTCCATTCAGTAATTAAACTCCAAATGTGGGAGTCTCTCTCTCAGGACTGTTCTACTGCACTCTGGGATGTGACTGTCCTCTTTAACTGTGTCCATTCAGTAATTAAACTCCAAATGTGAGAGTGTCTCTCTCAGGACTGTTCTACTGCACTCTGGGATGTGACTGTCCTCTTTAACTGTGTCCATTCAGTAATTAAACTCCAAATGTGAGAGTGTCTCTTTCAGGACTGTTCTACTGCACTCTGGGATGTGACTGTCCTCTTTAACTGTGGACATTCAGTAATTAAACTCCAAATGTGAGAGTGTCTCTCTCAGGACTGTTCTACTGCACTCTGGGATGTGACTGTCCTCTTTAACTGTGTCCATTCAGTAATTAAACTCCAAATGTGAGAGTGTCTCTCTCAGGACTGTTCTACTGCACTCTGGGATGTGACTGTCCTCTTTAACTGTGGACATTCAGTAGTTAAACTCCAAATGTGAGAGTGTCTCTCTCAGGACTGTTCTCCTGCACTCTGGGATGTGACTGTCCTCTTCAACTGTGTCCATTCAGTAATTAAACTCCAAATGTGAGAGTGTCCCTCTCAGGACTGTTCTACTGCACTCTGGGATGTGACTGTCCTCTTTAACTGTGGACATTCAGTAATTAAACTCCAAATGTGAGAGTGTCTCTCTCAGGACTGTTCTACTGCACTCTGGGATGTGACTGTCCTCTTTAACTGTGTCCATTCAGTAATTAAACTCCAAATGTGGGATTCTCTCTCTCAGGACTGTTCTACTGCACTCTGGGATGTGACTGTCCTCTTTAACTGTGTCCATTCAGTAATTAAACTCCAAATGTGGGAGTCTCTCTCTCAGGACTGTTCTACTGCACTCTGGGATGTGACTGTCCTCTTTAACTGTGTCCATTCAGTAATTAAACTCCAAATGTGAGAGTGTCTCTCTCAGGACTGTTCTACTGCACTCTGGAATGTGACTGTCCTCTTTAACTGTGTCCATTCAGTAATTAAACTACAAATGTGAGAGTGTCTCTCTCAGGAATGTTCTACTGCACTCTGGGATGTGACTGTCCTCTTTAACTGTGTCCATTCAGTAATTAAACTCCAAATGTGGGAGTGTCTCTGTCGTGAGGACACCCACCTGCCAAGAATGAGGTATATTAATACCGTCATAGGAACAGTCATGGCTTGGCCATGTGAGCCGCATGGAAGATGGCAGGATCCCCAAAGACACATTGTACAGCGAGCTCGCCACTGGTATCAGACCCACCGGCCGTCCATGTCTCCGTTATAAAGACGTCTGCAAACGCGACATGAAATCGTGTGACATTGATCACAAGTCGTGGGAGTCAGTTGCCAGCATTCGCCAGAGCTGGCGGGCAGCCATAAAGACAAGGCTAAATTGTGGCGAGTCGAAGAGACTTAGTAGTTGGCAGGAAAAAAGACAGAGGCGCAAGGGGAGAGCCAACTGTGCAACAGCCCCAACAAACAAATTTCTCTGCAGCACCTGTGGAAGAGCCTGTCACTCCAGAATTGGCCTTTATCGCCACTCCAGGCGCTGCTTCACAAACCACTGACCACCTCCAGGCGCGTATCCATTTTCTCTCGAGATAAGGAGGCCCAAAAGAAAAAGAAAGAAAGAATAGGAACATTAATTTTAAACTGTTGCTGGAATGAAGACATGACTTGTTTAAAGAAATCACCAGACATTTGGCTGGAGGACATTTGCATACTAAGAGTTTCTGCTTGGAGAGACAAAGGAACTACTCCCTGGTCCAATTAACCCAAATGGAATTTGATCACCAGACATTGAATGTGGAAGGAAGCTCACATTCCAGTATCTGCTCAGATGGAGAATCCATAAACGCAGCAGCGGTTAAACCAGCCAGTCGCATGACTAACCTTCTAACCCAAGCTTTTTGAATTATACACAGGACTGTTTGAAGATAGACTGGAGATTGCAACTGAACCTGGAACAAGAGAGACTCGCTCTTGGCTGGCTCTCTCTCGCTTTCTCACAAGCCTCTGGAATCACTGAAGTCGCTTAAACCTCAAGAGAGAAAGGTTCCTACACCGAAACAAGTTAAAGCGTGCACTGGGCCCCAATTAACGGCAAGACTTACCAGCAGCCAAAGACTCCACATCCAACTCAAAGGACTGTAAATACAACCCAACTATTGCCTCAAACTTCTCCCCTTTATTCTTTCTCCATTCTCTGTCTCCATCTGTAAGTGTTTATCAAGTATACATGCTAGCGTGGTCTCATTCCACCTTTCTTGTTTAAAGCTAAGGAAACCCGTCTCATTGATTTCTTTGCCTTACAATTGGAAAAGGATTCACTGAGGGCGAGCTTAGACATGGTGCTTTTAAAATTAAACCCTGTTACAGTTAAACCAGGCAAAGGCTGAGAGGGAACCCCTAGACCCCTTTCTCAGCTGGTCGGAACACAAATTTGGTGGCACGTCCAGAATTTGATGCACAGGCCAATGAGAGAAATTGGAAGTGGGAAGCCAAATTGATCCCAATCAAAAATGAGAAAAGGTTTCAATGCACGTTTTCTTTTGGTTGTGTGTTCTAGAATGCTAACATGTCTGTGAATGAAGTCACTCATTCCCCAAGCCAGGGTGAAGTAAGTTGGGATAAGTTAAAAGCACTGTCTTTGAAAGAGTGGATAAAAATGGCTGAGCAGTGTGAGATCACTGTCCTTGCCAAGGCTAGAAAGTCAGAACACCTAAGACTAGTGGCCAACCATTTTTCCCTTGAATCTGAGGAAGCAGAAACAGGGTTAGAAGCAGACCCTGTCAGGGTATTGCTCGCAAAGATACAATGGGAACAGAGGAAACTTGAATTAGAGGAAAGAGAAAAATAAAAAAGAGAGACAGGAGAAAGAAAGAGACAGGAAAGAGAGAAAACAAGAGAGGAGAGAAAGAAAGAGCCTTCCAGAAGGAATGGGAAGGGTGAGAGCTGAGACAATTTGAGTTAACTAGGGGGTGACAGAGTAACCCCAGTGAAAGCATGGCCAATATGGAGCAGCGTAATTCAGGGCTGGGTACAGAATTGTTAAAACTTTCCCAATTGATCCCAAAATTCAATGAGGGAGACCTGGAAGCCTTTTTTGTGTCATTGGAAAAGCTGGCAAGGCAGTTGAAGTGGCCAGCTGAGGCTTGGACTCTCCTGCTACAAAGCAAGCTAACCGGAACAGCCCATGACATTTATTCCTGTTGTCAGATGAGAGTTCATCAAATTATGAACTGACAAAAAATGCTATCCTCGGGGCATATGAGTTCGTACCGGAAGCCTATCACTAAAGGTTTAGAACCCTCAAGAAGCAAGCTAATCAAACTTACCTGGAGTTTGAGAGAAATAAGCAGCTGGCTTTTGACCAGCAGCTGAGGGCTCTTAAAGTACAGCTCAGCTATGAGACTCTCAGAGAGATAATTTTGCTGGAGGATTTTAAAACCTCTCTCCCACTCTCCATAAAGACACATGTAGAGGAACAGAAGGTTCATAGAGCCCGGCAAGTCGCAGTTCTGGCCAATGAGTTTGCTCTCATTTGTCAGTCAGTTTCCCAGGAGAAAGCTTTTCTGAATCACCCCCACAAATCCGAAAAGGACAAAGGGTGGGAAGGTGATAGAAACCCAGAAAGTCCTGGGAGGGAAATAAAAGCAGGAGACACAGGGGGCCGTCCTCCAGCCAAAAAGAAAGGTGCTGCAAGTAGGAGTGAGACATGGAGACATGTGAGCTTCCATTGTAATAAAGCAGGGCATTTAAGAGCTGACTGCTGAAAACTAAAAAGGAAACCTGTAAGGTTAATCAGGGCACACCCGCTCACTGAAGAAGAAGGGACCCAGATGGAAAGCTCAGCAAAACAAGCTGTGGCTTTAACTGCAGTAAGATTCAGACCCAGGAAGCTTACGGCTATAAGTGCTGGAAAATTTAATAGGATTCCTGAAGGTTATCAGGGTTTTGTGCCTGAAGGGAAAGTAACCCCATATCCCTTGAGTGGAGTAAGCAAGCCCATAATAATCTTCAGGGACCCAGGGGCCACTAGATCCCTTTTACTGGGAAAAGGCATGACCTTTCCCCCAGAGAGTGCAGTAAACACCAGAATGGTGGTGAATGGTATTGGAGGGCAGTGTATGCCCGTACCTTTACACTGGGTGCACTTGGAGTGCAACCTAGTTTTGGGACCGGTGGCCAGAGGGAAAACCCTTAGTTTGTCTGTGAACAGATTGACCTGTTCCTGTGTAATGATCTAGCACGGAGGAAGTTGGTAGCTTCTCCAATAGTGAAAGCAAAACCGCAGGAGGTCAAAGAGACAGGGCAATGGCCAGAGACAGTCCCCTGCAGTTTCCCTGAATGTGTAATGAATCTGGCCATGCTCAAACCAGCTCACCCAAATGAGACTGCATTGGCACTGCAGGCAGATGACCATGGGGTCTATCTGTCTGAGACTTTCTTTGGAAAGTTAGAAAACCCAGGGAATGAATTAAATGAATCTTTCCTTGCTGAAGCTCCGTGAGCTGACCCAGTATAGAGAGCGTTAGCACAGGCTGCCCAGTCTGAAAGTGAAGCAGAGGGAGTCCGTGATTGCTACTATTTAAAGAATGAGGTACTGATGAGGAAATGGAGTTCTCCTCACAGACCTGAGAGCATGGAGTGGACAGTGGTTCACCAGTTAGTGGTGCCGCAGAGGTACTGGGGAGAAATATTAAGAATGGCCCACAAGAATACAATGGCTGGACATGTCGGTATACGTAAAATCAAAGCCCGCATAAGACAACGGTTTGACTGGCCAAAACTCCACAAAGATGTGGTGGAGCACTGCAGGAGTTGCCAGGTTGAGGGGGAACCCCAATGTGCGGTGCAACCTTCACCCCTAAGTCCTGTTTGCAGGACCCTCCAGTCAAGGGCTGGTGAACTGTAAGGGACCTCTGCCGAGAACAAAAGGGCACAGGCAGGCACAAAGCTGGAAAAAAGGTTAGAAAGAAAGGGGAGAAAGGAACCAAGAGGGCAGGTTAAAGGAAGTCCAGGATGAATCCCAAATGAACTACTGTCCAGTCAGCCAATCTCGAAATATTTGAAAAGTTAGACCACACATCCTCCTATGTAAATGCAGACACTAGAAGCACCCCACCAAAGTTCCTAACAGCATTTACAGGAACCTGCAAAGACAAAGAAAGTCCTCAAGAGGGCAGAGAAACCATGAAGCTGATGCCTCATCTAGCCAAAGTGCTACAGTGGAGTGCATCAGAATCTGGACAAATACCTGCAAGCAGGAGTGTCCAAGAGGACAAAGGGAAGATTAGCAAAGAATTCTGCCCCACAGTCAGGAAAAAGGGGAACCAGCCATCCCCGAGGGCGAAAAGCCCTTGCATGACTCATCAAAGCATCGAAAGAGAGTTCGTAGTGGAACCACCCATTGCCGCCACCCATGAGCAGAAGTCCAACCTAGGGATAATTAAATCTACCCCTCCCCCTGCAGACCTCAACAAGAACAAAAACACCCTAGACAGTTATAGAAATGTGCAAACTGAAAAACTTCCCCAAAAAACACATGTTTATTGGGATGCCAAAAGGACAGTTGAAAGCAGCACTGCTACCAAGAATAGACAAGCTGTAACAACTGTTAGGATTTATGAATGGATGAGATAGATGCATGTGTGTTTTCCTGTACTTAACGTCTCTCTAGTTCCTTTTAATGAAATGCTCTTTTTTTAAAAATGCATTTCATATCGTTGGGTGTGGAGATGTCATGAAGAACCCCACCTGCTAAGAATGAGGCATATTAATTTCATCATATGAACATTAATTTTAAACTGTTGCTGGAATGAAGAAATGACTTGTTTAAAGAGATCACCAGACATTTGGCTGGAGGATATTTGCATTCTAAGAGATGGTGCTTGGAGAGACAAAGCAACTACTCCATGGTCCAATTAACCCAAATGGATTTTGATCACCAGACGTTGAAAGTTTAAGGAAGCTCACATTCCAGTGTCTGCTAAAATGGAGAATCCATAAACGCAGGAGCGGTTAAACCAGCCAGTCGCATGACTAACCTGCCGGCCCAAGCTTTTAGAACGAGACACAGGACAGCTTGAAGATGGACTGGCGATTGCAACTGAACCTGCAACAAGAGAGCCTCTCTCCTGGCTGGCTCTCTCTCTCACTTTCTCACAAGCCTCCTGAGCCACTGAAGTCGCTTAAACCTCAAGAGAGAAAAGTTAAAGCATGCACTGGGCCCCAACGAACGGCAAGACTTACCAGCAACCAAAGACTCCTCATTAAACTCAAAGGACTGTAATTACAACCCAGTCATTGCCTCAAACTTTTCCCCTTTATTCTTTCTACTTTTTCTGTATCTATCTGCGTGTGTGTTTATCGCGTATGCAAGCTGGCGTGATTGGCCCGTGCATTCGTAGTCATTAACCGATTTAGAGTTTAAGGTTAATAAACTTCCACCTTTCTTGTTTAAATCTAAGAAAACCTGTCCAATTGATTTCTTCACCTTACAATTGGAAAGTGCTGAACAAGGATTCACTGAGGGGGAGCTAAAACACGGTGTTTTTAAAATTAAACCCTGTTGCGGTTAAACCAGGCAAAGGCTGAGAGGGAACCCCTAAGACCCCTTTCTCACGGTCTCTCTCAGGGCTGTTCTACTGCAATCTGCGATGTGACTGTCCTTTTTAACTATGGACATTCAGTTTAGCGATTGAAGTGAGTTATTTGTGACAATGTATTTCAGACTTCAACTAACATGGCATCTAATTCAACACCACAAACTGATACAGCATCTCAACATAATGCAGAACCTTGAAGTAATAGAATGTTCTAAACCAGGAGTATAATTCAAGTAATACACACCTTCTAACCGATACAGCCTCCACAAGTGATACAGTCCCTCCAATCGATGTGACCCTTCCATGCGATACAGCCATCCAAACCATACAGACATTTAAACTGATACAGCCTCTCTGACTGAAACAGCATCTCAAACAGAGAAAACAACTCAAAGTAATAGGTCACCTGAAACTAATACAGTACTCAAACTAATACATCACCTCAAATTCATACAGTCCCTCACATTAATAAAGCAACTCAAACCAAGGCAGCACCTCAAGCTAATGCATCACTTCCAGTTTACAGAGTATCTCAAGCTAATACCTCAAAGCAACAAATTGTTTGGGATCTTGTGGAGGAAGTGGGACTCCTGGTGCTGGGATGAAAAGGCAGGAGGGACCCCGCCTCGTCCATGCCGCACCCCACCACCACCCGGGGCACGATCCTCCGTTGTTCCGGAGGCAAAGTTTCTGGCTCTTTATTTAATACCCTCATAATTTGAGACAGCTCAATTAACTCTCCCCTTTCCTCCTCTGTTCCAAAGAGAACTCTCCCAGTCTCTTCCATCTTTCCTCATCGATAAAATTCTCCAGTCCCAGAAACATCCTCTGTCCGTCTGCTCTGTAGCCTCTCTAGTGAGATCACATTCTTCCTGTAATGTAGTGACCAGAACTGGACACAGTTCACCAGCTGTGGTCTGGAGAGTTCAGCACAGAGTGATCAGAAATGGAGTACATTGCAAACAGAGTGTGAAAGTTGGGAATTTGCTGCGTGGAAATTCACTGTGGGCCGTGGTAAAGCTGCCTTTTTTTTGCCTTCGGTATTTTAGTGGTTCATGTTACAGGTAAATATTTAACTTCCATCTACCAATAATTTGAACTAGATTTTAAAAAAATCTTTTTCTGTCATTTTCTGCTTTGCTCGAGATTGCGTGTTGTGAAATGTGACGCTCACATCAAGGGCAGCGATTGAATCTCAGAACTCAGCAAGAAGCGTCACCAAAGCATGTCCAGCTGAGTTCTAGGAGAAAATCCAGTCAGCTGAAAAGGAAGGCGCCCTGCTGTGAATTCTACATTTCAAACTGTGCAGCAGAGAATTGGAACTGATCCTTGGTGTATGATTGCCTTTAAAATACGAACGCACGTATGAACATACGAATTGGGAACAGGAGTAGGCCACTCGGCCCCTCGAGCCTGCTCCGCCATTCAATAAGATCATGGCTCAACAGATTTCTCCACATTTCCACCTTCCCCACCCCCCCCCCCCGATCGCTTGTCTGAGATGGTCATTGCCAGGCACTTGTGTGGTGCGAATGTTACTTGCTCAATATGCTCAACCAGGGAAGAGGCTCTGCTGAAGGTTTGAGGAACTGGAACGCAGAACCCCGTAGATTTTAATCCGAATTGTACATCACTTTTCCAGTTTAGCTGCCAGGTATCTCATGATAGGCTGTGTGGCCAACATCACAGTGAAATACAATGTCACAAAGGACAGGCTATGTGTCACTTTGTACCATCCTGTACATCCCAGTCTTCAACTCTCCATGCAAGACACTCGACCTGTCCTTGAATGTTGCCAGAACAAAACTCATATATCAAGCCACACCTGGTCAGCCAAATATTCCACCTCCCATATCTGTTGAAGGAGAGACTCTGGAATATGTTGAGCGCTTCCCATACCTTGGCAGCCACCTCTCTCAAAAGGTCACCATTGACAAGGAGATCTGGCACTGGATCAGCTGTGCCAGCTCAGCCTTCTAATAACTACGGCAGCGAGTGTTTGACAACAAAGACCTCCACAGCTCAACAAAGGTCCTAGTGTACAGAGCAGTTGTTGTCATCACACTCCTCTGCTACAGTGAGACCTGGACTGTGTATCAGTGACAGATAAAGCACTAGAGAAAGTCCAACAGCAATGCCTCCGCTGTATCCTCCGGATTCAATGGGAGGACCATCGAACAAACACTAGTGTCCTTCTTGAAGCCAGCTCCACAAAGATTCAGGCAAAACTCCTGCAAAACCAACTTCCATGGACTGGACACTGTTTGGATGGTCGAAAACTGTCTCTCCCGACAGGTCCTGTTTTCTCAACTCTCAAATGGCCAGTGTTCCAGGGCACGACAAAGAAAACACTACAAAGACACTCTGAAGCTCTCTTTGAAGCACGGAAGCATTGACAATGATGACTGGGAGCAGCTTGCCACCAATCATCCAAAATGGCGACAACCTGTCCATCAAGCTGCATCATGCTTTGAGTCCAAATGCCTCAATGATGAGGCAACGCAGCGACAGAGAAAGAAAAAAAAGGAAGCAAATCCTGCACTCCGGATCCCACTACCTTGTGGGTCATCCTGCCCCATGTGCTCAAAGATCTGCGGGTCGGGAATCGGCCTATTCAGTCACCTGAAGAGCCATGGCAGAAATTCAAGACCTTGAGTGGACGTCATCCTCGAATCGAGGAACAGCTGATGCTGACCACATCCCGGTCTTGTCCGGGATCTGGAATGTTTATGCCTGTAAACCAGGAGATGACAAGTGAGCTGGGATGAAATGCAGACATTTTAAGAGTCAGGCTGCAGGCTGGGAACAATCAGCTGAAGGATTACATTCAACGAACTTTCACCAACACTGTAATTCTGAGCGACATCGGAAATATAAAGACACAGTTCAAAGCATTGATACACTCTGTACTGTAAGATTTGATAAGATAGGGTGTTTTATAGCCCCTTCTAAGGTGGGAACAGCCTTGGCAGCACAAAGCTTGTTATGAATTGACTTTATTGAGTTTAAGGTATGGACAAGTTTGTTAAGTTTTCAGATAAACCACAGTCACAAACTCAGGCAGTGATTAACAGTCTAACACATATTACCCCACATTAGAGACTGGACAGAAGAGTGCACGACTCTTTCTCTTGAGGTTTTTGGTCTTCAAGTTTTCCTTGTTGCTCTCTCTCTCTCGCTTGTGTCTTGTTGTTCGAAAATTCTCTGCCGTACAGTATCAAGGACAGGACTTCTTTTATCCTGGCAGCTTTCCAGTTAACCCTCCCCTCTCCCAATCAGTCTTGTATTAAAGGATGCCTTTCTCAACAAGCCAAGGATCATTTTGTGATGATTGCTAACCTTTTGTATTTGCCTAAGTAGTACCCCTTTGTGTTGACTACTTTCGCTCAATGATTTTACATGTCGGGGATGCCTCTCTCACAACAAGACAAATCTACACAGAAACTGTTTTCACTGTCTGCTGTCAAGGTCTCACCCTTTTGCTGCAAGTAAACATTTTAAAACTTGACATAATCTCCCAGAATCCCTCTGCCTTGACATCTTGTCCATACTGTACCCTATTTCCTAAGTTTTTCCACTTTACCATACTACAAAGAAGGGTTCAAATAAAGCTACATGTTTGTTTCAGGTAATTAGTTAGTTGTTCATTTATAATAGCTGGATTAGTACACTGGTTAGTAACTTTTAGTAACCTAATAATCTTACAGTGTTACAGTGGAAAAGATTAAACAGAACGGGGCGATGTTGTGTGTTGGCCTGCAAGCAATTCAGTGGGATTTAGATTTAACCTTTTTTTTAATGTGGGCTTTAAGGCTAAATGGCAGGTCTTTCTGAAGCCCAGGAAAGCCAAAAACCTTGACACCAAAACTAACCATCTAGATGCAAAGTGATAAACACATAATTTATATACAAACTCATTGTGTGGCACATTCAATTCTGGCTTTCAAAAGAGAATTTGCGGGGTACGGGAAAGGGCAGGGGAGTGGGGCTAGGTAAGTTGCTCTTGCAAAGAGCTGGCGCTGATATGATGAGCTGAATGGCCTGCTTCTGTGCTGGAACCATTCTGTGATTCTATTCTATGATTGATTGCTGCTGCCAATGTGACAGGCTCACCTCTTGCAAGCTACGATGCCAAAGAGGCCATACCTGTCAAGAGGTACCCTCCCCTCTCTGTCCTCCAAGCCCCTCTGCACAGACCTGGGAGGACTCTGCAAGGAGCTGTGCCATCTTTAATGCAGGCCGCCGTCTCCGACGTCACTGGCTTTGACCTCACAGGCAGTGCAACGGCACATATGAGGGAAGTGCAACCCCTGCCCTGACAAAGTCAGCAAGTGCAGCCTTCAAAGTATTAGCATGAAGTGGTTGTAACATGAGATGGTAATTCAAAGTGGGCTAGGCTTGCACATTTATCGACTGGGCATTAAGCCGAGTCAGTGACATCCACAACCTTTTAACCAAAAAAATAAATCAGCTGGAGGAGGTGCAGAGAGAGAAACCCAGTTTGGAGAATCACAGAATGAGACTAAGTTTCCATTGAAGTTAATGGGTGTAAAATCCAGTAAGTTCGGTAAGGAACATGCGATCTACCCTGCAACACTACCTTCTCTGCGCACCAGTCACTCCATACTCAGTGTTCTCCCCCCCCTCCATCAACCTCTGGGTCTTCTTCTGCTTTCTTTGCCTCTCTTCCTTCTCTCTCCTTCCCTTTTCCTTCCTCACTCTATCTCCCCTCTCCTTTTTGCTTGGCTTCCCTCAGACTCCCTTCTCACTCTTGAAATATAACATTAGAGTTTATATGCTCAACCTAACTTTCTTAAGAACTTCCATATTCTGTACATTACTTCTCCAGACAGCTCTCATTTATGACCATTAACAATTTCTTCCTACGAGCATTTCTTTTCATAAAACAATCTGATATATGTTGGCTTGAAGCCACCCATTTAATTTTAGAGATTTCCGTTCTCTCCAGTATTTGCTTCAAACCAGCAAGGTTATTCTCTAACTTTTCCTCGCTCACACATTTTGTAGAATGCACATCATCACATCATTGGGGCGGCACAGTGGCGCAGTGGTTAGCACTGCAGCCTCACAGCTCCAGCGACCCAGGTTCAATTCCGGGTACTGCCTGTGTGGAGTTTGCAAGTTCTCCCTGTGTCTGCGTGGGTTTCCTCCGGGTGCTCCGGTTTCCTCCCACAAGCCAAAAGACTTGCAGGTTGATAGGTGAATTGGCCATTATAAATTGCCACCAGTATAGGTAGGTGGTAGGGAAATATAGGGACAGGTGAGGATGTGATAGGAATATGGGATTAGTGCAGGATTAGTATAAAATGGGTGGTTGATGGTCGGCACAGACTCAGTGGGCCGAAGGGCCTGTTTCAGTGCTGTATCTCTAAAATCTAAAAAAAAAATCATGCACATGAGGTGAGAGTGACATGACCTTCCCTGCACAAAACCATGCTGCCTATCACTGATAAGCCCATTTTCTTCCAAATGGGAATAGATCCTATCCCTCAGTAACTTCTCCAGCAGCTTCCCTACCACTGACGTCAGGCTCATCGGTCTATAATTACCTGGATTATCCCTGCTACCCTTCTTAAACAAGGGGACAACATTAGCAATGGGTATACAGTCATCAGTATGCCCCTTGCATAGAAACACATTCAAACTATTTGACAAATCGAACCCCATATCCACTGCCTCCACAAGAGCAAGTGTTTCAGCAGCCAAAGTATTTTTAACAACTCTTTTTATTTTCTCAGCTTCCCAAGCTAAAGGACAACATTTCCCAATTTCATCCTTCAGAAATATAATGAAACCAGCTGCACTAGCATACTTTCTTTCTTTCTCTTTCTTTGGGCTCCATGCCTCGAGAGACAATGGGTAAGCGCCTGCAGGTGGTCAGTGGTTTGTGGAGCAGCGCCACTAGAATACATATCAGGAAGATTAGCATGTGAAGCATCTTGAAAAATGACTAGTTTCATGCTCTTTGGGGATGGGAACTTAAGTGCATATTGCTCCAGGTTTTTAAGATAATTTTAAGATTTTAATATAATTTTCTTAATGTTTTATTTTCCCTTAACACATTCTCGCCTTTAGGGTGTTTACTTAAGTGCTTAACTTCAACACATCAAAGCTAGTATCTGGTCTAGTCTGAATGCACAACCAGTTCAACTGATTAATTCAGCCTTGCAATTGCTCTCTGTTCTTTAGATAGAGCATAATCTTTCTGTGATGACTTAGCATGATTAACCGGGATGGAGGAACACTTTCGAAATAAGATTGTTGATTTCAAGTTATTCTAGACATATTCTGCTCATCAATATGTATCCTGAAATTGCCTGAAAGTTTCCCTTTCTGCTGCCAATAAAACATTGCAGGATCTGCTTTGGAAGAGGTTCCTGCTCCCGTTCCCCTCCCCTCCCCCACCACCACACCCCCCCCCCCACCCACCCACCCCACACCCCCCCCCCCCCACCACACCCACCCCCCACCCACCCCCCACCCCCACACCCCCCCCCCCCAATCTTACTGCTGGTTTTTGACTTTAGGATTTTATAAAGGAGAAATTGCACTGGCACAGGGTTGGGCTGAACCACAAATTTGTTTATTAAAAACCCTCCTAATAACCTCATACAAAGACCTCTAAAATAAGTTAAAGGACACCACACGTCACCTTGATTGGTTACTCCGATTTAAATCCCTCCACGATTTAACCTCTGCTCCCACCCAAACACACAAGTCACCATGATTTAGAAGATAAATCTTTTTCGAAAAACCACAGGCAAAACCCCACATTTCTGCCCCAAATTCACTCAACTCAAAACCCAAACCCTCCCAGAATTTGGTTGCTACACTTAAAATTGCTTTAATCTCTCAGCACCAAATACCCCTTGGATTTGGCTGATAACTTACAATCCTCCATGCGGTTGGAACTTCCGGTGAGAATTTGTAAGTCCATGAGCCAGGTTGACCTTTCCTGACCCTTCTTCTTGACTGCAGTGCCAAACCCTTCGATCTTGTCCTTTTTAATGATGATCCTTATTGAAATATCATAAACACATCTCCTGAAGGCATCCTGCTGGATGGTCAGCACTTTGCACCTTTTAATCTCTTTCCTCTGTTCCCTGCCTGGTCCAGACAGATCCACTTAGTGCTGATGTTATTTTCATGACTGAGAACAATGAACTCCACCAAGGTGAGGTATTCCGAGCTCCAGAGCTGATATACACGAAAAAGGTTTCTCTCCTATCTTGAAAGGAGTGAATGCTGTGGTCTGGGGACGGTTAGTTGTAACAATGACCTCCCCAATTACTTAATTGTGTTACATGACAGCAGTTATGCTGTGTCACTGTTATGATAATGTCCCAAATTCCAGTCCTTTAACTGTATCAGTTCTGTTGTGATGTTGGAATGTTTGAAATTGACCCACTGGAATGCAGCCTGTCTCTGTGTGCTTTGTGTTGAGTTTTTGACTCTCATTCACAGTGCCATTGTCTGTAGGGGTCGGGGTTCCTTCCCCATACTCCACAAAGTCCAGTTTTAAAGTCCAGTTGTGGGGGGGAGTGGGAGGGAATTCCAATCTCACACCTTTTAGTTGAACACAACCAATTTTCAGAAAAGCAGATCTGACCAAAAAATACCACATCCTGGAAAATCATTCAGACCACAGACACATTTGTTTAGTTTCCCTTCTGCATCTTCTGGGCACTTTCAGAAGCACTTCATATATAAGGACATAAAGAGTTCAGGAAAGATAGAGCAGAAAAAAGGGAGGTGGGGTGGCAGTACTGATTAGGGAAGACATTGTAGTGTTGGAAAGAGGGGATCTCCTTAGGGGGCAAGGACAGAATCTATTTGGTTAGAGTAAAAAGGGTATGATCATGTTACGAGGGGAATTCTATAGGCCTCCAAATAGTGAGAGAGAGATAGAGGAGCAAATCTGCAGGGAAATCACAGAGATGTGCAAGAACTATAGAGTGATGATAGTGAGGGACTTTCATTATCCAAATCAGTTGGAATATGATTAGAGTAAAGGGTAAGTTGGGGGAGAAATTTCTACAATATATTCAGGAGAAATTTCTTGACCTATATGTTCTCAGCCTAACCAGAAACGAGGCATTGCTGGATCTGGTGCTGGGAAATGAGGTGGACCAAGTATCTGTGGGGGAGCACTTGGGGAAGAGTGATCATCATGTCATAAGGCTTAGACTAGTTATGCAGCAAAGCAAGAAAGAATATAAGGTGGAACATCCAGCTTGGAAGAGGGTTAATATGAATGCGATGAGAAGGGATCCAGCATGGATAAAATGGAACAAACGACTGTCAGGAAAAGCTGTAATGGTCAATGGGTTATCTTTAAGGAAGAGATACTTCAGGTACAGGCTAGGTACATTCCAACAAGGGCGAAAGGTAGGGGAGATAAAAACAGGGCTCCTTGGATGATGAGGGAGACAGAGATTATGATGAAACAAAAAAAAGGGGTAAGATGCATGTCAAATGAATTCTTCAAATGAGAGCTAGGAAAAATTGAATAAGTTGAGAAGGGAGATGAAATGGAAAATTAGATGGGCAAAGGGAGAGTATGAGAATAAAATGGCAGTGGAATGGCTTATCACAATCTGCCAATGTTCCATAGATATAGGAGAGGTGCCAGAGGATTTGAGAGTGACAAATTTGACCCCTTATTCGAGAAAAGGTGTTTGGACATTCTTAGCAACCACCAGCCAGTTAACGTAACATCAGTGGTAGGTTAGGTTTCAGAAACAATAATCAGGGGAAAAAAATCAACAGGCACTTGGAGAGGTTTGAGTTCATTAAGGATAGCCAGCACTGATTTGTCAAAGGCAGCTGATGCTTGACTAATCTGATTGAATTCCTTGATGAAGTAACAGAGGAGATTGATGAAGGGAATGTGGTAGATCATGTTTATATGGATTTTAGGAAAGTGTTTGGTAAAGCACAACATAAAAGGTTGGTTAACAAAATTAAGGCTCATGGAATAGGAGGGTCAGTGTCTAATTGTATAAAAAAATTTGCTGAAGGACAGAAAACAGCAAGCTGTGCTAAATGGTTGTTTTACAGAGGATGGTAGACAGTGGTATAAAAACAAGAAATGCTGGAAATACTCAGCAGGTCTGGCAGCATCTGTGGCGAGAGAAGCAGAGTTAACGTTTCAGGTCCATGACCCTTCATCAGAACTTCAAAGGGTCACTGACAGAGTAGAACCTCAAAATTTGCTGGCGCCACTAAAAACTGGAGGTGTGCCCAGCAGTGAAGAAGATATAAACTGTCTACAATCGGACATCGATCAGCTAGCAGAATGGGCAGAGAGGTGGCACGTGGAATTTCAAACTGACAAGTGTGAGGTGGTGCATTTTGGCAGAAGGAATAGGAAGAGGCATTATATACTTAATGGCACAGTTCTAAAGAGTGTGGAGGAACAGAGGGACCTGGGGGCACATGTGTGTTGATCTTTGAAGGTGGCAGGACATACTGAGAGAGTGGTTAGCAAACCATATGGAATCTTGGGCTTCATAACTAGAGGCATTGAGTACAAAAGCTAGGAAGGGAGAAGACTCGGAGGGCGGAGTTCTGGACCGGCAAGTATAAAAACCTTACCTCGGGGATTCGCGGCCTACATCCAGGGAGAAGACTCGGAGGGCGGAGTTCCAGAGCGGTAAGTATAAAAAACTTACCTCGGGGATTCACGGCCTACATCCAGGGAGAAGACTCGGAGGGCGGAGTTCCAGAGCGGTAAGTATAAAAAACTTACCTCGGGGATTCACGGCCTACATCCAGGGAGAAGACTCGGAGGGCGGAGTTCCAGACCGGTAAGTATAAAAAAACTTACCTCGGGGATTCACGGCCTACATCCAGGGAGAAGACTCGGAGGGCGGAGTTCCAGACCGGTAAGTATAAAAAACTTACCTCGGGGATTCACGGCCTACATCCAGGGAGAAGACTCGGAGGGCGGAGTTCCAGACCGATAAGTATAAAAAAACTTACCTCGGGGATTCACGGCCTACATCCAGGGAGAAGACTCAGAGGGCGGAGTTCCAGACCGGTAAGTATAAAAAAACTTACCTCGGGGATTCACGGCCTACATCCAGGGAGTAGACTCGGAGGGCGGAGTTCCAGAGCGGTAAGTATAAAAAACTTACCTCGGGGATTCACGGCCTACATCCAGGGAGTAGACTCGGAGGGCGGAGTTCCAGACCGGTAAGTATAAAAAAACTTACCTCGGGGATTCACGGCCTACATCCAGGGAGTAGACTCGGAGGGCGGAGTTCCAGAGCGGTAAGTTACCTCGGGTGAAAAAAAATGAAAAAAAAACTTTTTAAAAAACTGAAAAAGTGACGTCACAGGGAAGCTGTGACGTGATAGGCTGGTCGGGAACTTGCACTGAATTTGAAAATAAAAAGCTTGATTAAAATCCTAATTAAGTAATTAATTAATAAGTAGAGGAGTAACTAAACTGGAGGGAGGAGATTACTGTATTTAACATTGAATATTTATAGCAGAAATATAGCGCTAGGGACCAAATGGTTAATTGTAATTCAATTTAGTCAGGATTTAATAAGTATTTAAGTATTTATTTTAAATTAATTTATTAATTAGTGCTAAGAATGACAGTTAGAGGGGTGAAGTGCTTCACCTGTGAGATGTGGGAGGACCGTGACGCTTCCAGTGTTCCAGACGACTACATCTGCAGGAAGTCTACCCAGTTGCAGCTCCTCACAGACTGCATGGATCGGTTGGAACAGCAACTGGATGCACTTAGGAGCATGCATGTGGCAGAAAGTGTCATAGACAGGAGTTTTAGAGAAGTGGTTACACCCAAGGTGCAGGAAGATAGATGGGTGACTGCTAGAAGGGGCAGGCAGTCAGTGCAGGAATCCCCTGTGGCTATCCCCCTCTCTAACAAGTATACTGTTTTGGATACTGTTGGGGGGTTGGCCTATCAGGGGAAAACAGCAGCAGCCAGAGCAGTGGCACCACGGCTGGCACTGTTGTTCAGCAGGGAGGGACAAAGCGCAGAAGAGCAATAGTTATAGGGGACTCTATAGTCAGGGGCACAGATAGGCGCTTCTGTGGACGTGAAAGAAACTCCAGGATGGTATGTTGCCTCCCTGGTTCCAGGGTCAAGGATGTCTCTGAACGGACAGGGGGCATTCTGAAGGGGGAGGGTGAACAGCCCGAGGTTGTGGTACACATCGGTACCAACGACATAGGCAGGAAGAGTGACGAGGTCCTGCAGGGGGAGTTCAGGGAGTTAGGTAGAAAGTTAAAAAACAGGACCTCGCGGGTTGTAATCTCAGGACTACTCCCTGTGCCACGTGCCGGTGAGGCGAGAAATGGGAAGATAGTGCAACTAAACATGTGGCTGAACAGCTGGTGTAGGAGGGAGGGTTTCAGATATCAGGATCATTGGGATCTCTTCAGGGACAGGTGGGAC
This sequence comes from Heterodontus francisci, assembly GCF_036365525.1. NCBI lineage: Eukaryota > Metazoa > Chordata > Chondrichthyes > Heterodontiformes > Heterodontidae > Heterodontus > Heterodontus francisci. The sequence goes on along the minus strand of NC_090398.1, from coordinate 13,217,243 downwards.
CTGTACAAGAAGGATGGGTTGCATCTAAACTGGAGGGGCACAAATATCCTGACTGCGAGGTTTGCTAGCGTCACTCGGGAGAGTTTAAACCAGTGTGGCAAGGGGGTGGGAACCAGAGCAGTAGGTCAGCAGGTGAAATAACTGAGGGGGAACTAGTGAATAAGGCCAGTAAGACTGAGAGGAAGAGCAGGCAGGGAGATGTTGCGGAGCACAGGGAGACTGGTGGTCTGAAGTGCATTTGTGTCAATGCGAAAAGTATAACAGGTAAGGCAGATGAACTGAGAGCTTGGATTAGTACTTGGAACTATGATGTTGTTGGCTTAAAAGAGACTTGGTTGAGGGAAGGACAGGATTGGCAGCTAAATGTTCTTTGATTTAGAAGCTTCAAGCGGGATAGAGGGGGATGTAAAAGGGGTGGGGGAGTTGCATTGCTGATTAAGGAGAAAATCACAGCTGTACTGTGGGAGGACACCTCGGAGGGGTCATGCAGCGAGGCAATATGGGTGGAGCTCAGGAATAGGAAGGGTGCAGTCACGATGTTGGGGGTTTTCTACAGGCCTCCCAACAGCCAGCGGGAGATAGAGGAGCAGATATGGAGACAGATTTTGGAAATATGGAAAGGTAACAGGGTTGTTGTGGTGGGTGATTTTAACTTCTCCTATATTGACTGGGACTCACTTAGTGCTGGGGGCTTGGATGGGGCAGAATTTGTAAGGAGCATCCAGGAGGGCTTCTTGAAACAATATGTAGATAGTCCAACTAGGGATGGGGCCGTACTGGACCTGGTATTGGGGAATGAGCCCAGCCAAGTGGTCGAAGTCTCATTAGGAGAGCATTTCGGGAACAGTGACCATAATTCTGTACGCTTTAAGGTAGTTGTGGATAAGGATAAGAGTAGTCCTTGGGTGAAGGTGCTAAATTGGGGGAAGGCTAATTATAACAATATTAGGCAGGAACTGAAGAATTTAGATTGGGGGCGGCTGTTTGAGGGTAAATCAACATCTGACATGTGGGTGTCTTCAAACGTCAGTTGATTAGAATCCAGGACCAGCATGTTCCTGTGAGGAAGAAGGATATGTTTGGCAAGTTTCGAGAATCTTGGATAATGAGGGATATTGTGAGCCTCGTCAAAAAGAAAAAGGAAGCATTCGTAAGGGCTGGAAGGCTTGGAACATACGAATCCCTTAAGGAATATAAAGAAAGTAGGAAGGAACGTAAGCAAGGAGTCAGGAGGGCTAAAAGGGGTCATGAAAAGTCATTGGCAAACAGGATTAAGGAAAATCCCAAAGCTTTTTATATGTATATAAAGAGCAACAGGGTAGCCAGGGAAAGGGTTGGCCCACTCAAGGACAGAGATGGGAATCTATGCGTGGAGCCAGAGGAAATGGGCGAGGTACTAAATGAGTACTTTGCATCAGTATTCACCAAAGAGAAGGACTTGGTGGATGATGAGTCTAGGGAAGGGAGTGCAGATAGTCTCAGTCATCTCATTATCAAAAAGGAGGTGTTGGGCGTCTTGCAAAGCATTAAGGTAGACAGGTCCCCAGGACCTGATGGGATCTCCCCCAGATTACTGAGGGAGGCAAGGGAGGAAATTGCTGGGGCCTTGACAGAAATCTTTGTATCCTCATTGACTACAGGTGAGGTCCCAGAGGACTGGAGAATAGCCAATGCTGTGAAGGGTAGTAAAGATAATCCAGGTGAGTCAGTGGTAGGGACATTATTGGAGAAGATTCTTCGGGACAGGATTTACTCCCATTTGGAAACAAATGGACTTATTAGCGAGAGGCAGCATGGTTTTGTGAAGGGGAGGTTGTGTCTCACTAACTTGATCGAGTTTTTTGAGGACGTGACAAAGATGATTGATGAAGGAAGGGCAGTGGATGTTATCAAAATGGACTTTAGTAAAGCCTTTGACAAGGTCCCGCATGGCAGACTGGCACAAAAGGTGAAGTCACACGGGATCAGAGGTGAGTTGGCAAGATGGATACAGAACTGGCTCGGTCATAGAAGACAGAGGGTAACACTGGAAGGGTGCTTTTCTGAATGGAGGGCTGTGACTAGAGGTGTTCTGCTGGGACCTTTGCTGTTTGTAGCATATATAAATGATTTGGAGGAAAATGTAGCTGGTCTGATTAGTAAGTTTGCGGACGACACAAAGGTTGGTGGAGTTGCGGATAGTGATGAGGATTGTCAGAGGATACAGCAGGATATAGATCGGTTGGAGACTTGGGCGGAGAAATGGCAGATGGAGTTTAATCTGGACAAATGTGAGGTAATGCATTTTGGAAGGTCTAATGCAGGTGGGAAGTATACAGTAAATGGCAGAACCCTTAGGAGTATTGACAGGCAGAGAGATCTGGGCGGACAGGTCCACAGGTCACTGAAAGTGGCAACGCAGGTGGATAAGGTAGTCAAGAAGGCATACGGCATGTTTGCCTTCATCAGTCGGGGCATAGAGTATTATTTTAGTTTTTTAATTTTTTATTTAGAGATACAGCACTGAAATAGGCCCTTCGGCCCACCGAGTCTGTGCCGACCATCAACCAGCCATTTATACTAATCCTACACTAATCCCATATTCCTACAACATCCTCACCTGTCCCTATATTCCCCGACCACCTACCTCTACTCGGGGAAATTTATAATGGCCAATTTACCTATCATCTGCAAGTCTTTTGGTGGTGGGAGGAAACCGGAGCACCCGGCGAAAACCCACGCAGACACAGGGAGAACTTGCAAACTCCACACAGGCAGGAGCCAGAATTGAACCCGGGTCGCTGGAGCTGTGAGGCTGCGGTGCTAACCACTGCGCCACTGTGCCGCCCATAAAAATTATAAAAATATAATATAAAAAAAGTATAAAAATTGGCAAGTCATGCTGCAGCTGTACAGAACTTTAGTTGGGCCACACTTGGAATATTGCGTACAATTCTGGTCACCACACTCCCAGAAGGACGTGGAGGCTTTGGAGAGGGTACAGAGGAGGTTTACCAGGATGTTGCCTGGTCTGGAGGGCATTAGCTATGAGGAGAGGTTGGATAAACTTGGATTGTTTTCACTGAAACACGGAGGTGGAGGGGTGACATGATAGAGGTTTACAAAGTTATGAGCGGCATGGACAGAGTGGATAGTCAGAAGCTTTTTCCCAGGGTGGAAGAGTCAGTTATTAGGGGACAGAGGTTTAAGGTGAGAGGGGCAAAGTTTAGAGGAATGTGCGAGGCACGTTCTTTACACAGAGTGTGGTGAGTGCCTGGAACTTGCTGCCAGGGGAGGTGGAGGAAGCAGGTACGATAGCGACGTTTAAGAGGCATCTTGACAAATACATGAATAGGATGGGAATAGAGGGATATGGGCCCCGGAAGTGCAGAAGGTTTTAGTTTAGGCAGGCATCAAGATCGGCGCAGGCTTGGAGGGCCGAATGGCCTGTTCCTGTGATGTACTGTTCTTTGTTCTTTGAAGTTATGCTGAACCTTTATAAAACACAGGTTATGCCCCAACTGGAATATTGCATCCAGTTCTGGTCACCACACTTTAGGAGGTATGTAAGGGTCCTTGAGAGGGTGCAGATGAAATTTACCAGAATAGTTCCAGGGATGGATGATTTATGTCGCAAGGTTAGGTTGGAAAAGCTGGGATTGTTCTTCCAGGAGCAAAGGAGATTGAGGGAATATTTGATAGAGGTGTACAAGATTATGACAGGCTTAGATAAGTTAGACAAGAAGAAACTGTTTCCATTAACTAATGGTACACGGACGAGGGTATTGAAAGGTTTGGGCAAGAGATGCAGGGAGAATGTGAGGAAGAACTTTTTATGCAGCGAGTGGTAAAGACCTCGAACTCGCTGCCCACGAGGGTGGTGGAAGTGGAGACAATAACTGATTTCAAAAGGAAATTGAATGGCCACTTGATGGAAACAAATTTGCAGAGCTACGGAGATAGAGCGGGAGAGTGGGACTGACTGGATATCTTCGCGGAGAGCCAGCATGATCTCGATGGGCTAAATGGCCTCCTTTTAGGCCATAAGTGACTCTATGACTCTGACTTTTCCCTGAAAAGTATCGCCCTGCAGAAATGCAGCATTTATGTGGATTGATCTACACTTCCATGAAAATGTGGCCCAAAGAGCTAAAATGATTGAAGATTACAGTCCACTCTCATTTTTTTAATTCATCTGGGGAATGTGGGCGGAACTGGGCCAGAATTTATTGCCCATCCCTCATTACCCTTGAACTGAGGGGCTTCTTAGGCCATTTAAGAGCCAACCACATTGCTGTGGATCCGGAGGTCACATGTAGACCAGACCAGGTAAGGACAGCACATTTAAAGGACATTAGTGAACCAGGTTTTTGCAACAATTGACAATGGTTTCATAGTCACCATTCAACTTGATGGTGACTGTGATTCAAAACGTGCTAACTGAATTCAAAATTTACTATCTGCTGTTGTTGGATTTGAACTCACACCCTGCAAGTATTTAGACTATTAGCCCAGTGGCGTTGCCACGATGCCACCACCTCCCTGTTGGTGTTTGTATCTGTATCACCCAGTCAATCTTCAATTCCCTAGCAATGAGCCTCACTTTAGCCTTCTCAGTCCCTCTGGCAAGGACATTTTCAGTACAAATCCACCTTCGTGAAAAGGCTGGCTGCCCCTTAGCTGGTACCTCAGAATAAACTCCAAACTATCTCTGGGGTTAGGTAGTTGAGGGAAATCTGAAACATGGGGTTTGGGGAGCTCCAAATCCAGGGAACCCAGATGTACAAATCTCATTCAAAGATCTCTTCAACTCTTCTGATGTAAAGAAAAATCTCTTCAATTGAAACCCAGGTTTCTGAGTCAGGCTGAGAATTTGAAATTAAACCATTATGGAAGGCAGTAAAACAAATAATAAAACCAGCGCAAATATTGGATTTAAACATGTGAATCTGAAATGGGACTTTTTTTTTGTTTGGTTTGGAATCTTATTTACAACATCAGAAATTTCAGACAATTTTCCCCCTAAAAAGTGCTTTGATTAATTTGTTTCCAGAAACTCCTTCCTGTGAAAGAGCTCTCCAGTCAGTTCCACTACCCCCCTGTTCTGTAAAGTTTCTCCCCTTCAAATATTTATCCAATTTCCCTTTTGAAAGTTCCTGTTGAATCTGCTTCCACCGTCCTTTCAAGCAGCGCATTCCAGATCACAACAACTCATTGTGTAAGACAAATTCTCCTCATCTCCCCCTCTTGTTCTTTTGTCAATGACCTTATATATATATCCTGATTTAATATTATTATATTAATTCAAAACTCGGAATGAATGACAATTTGGGAAGGAGAGATGTGGATTTGCGTTCTCTGTGGATTCAGATGAGGACTTGGGATGTGTCAAACGGAGGCTCGACAGTACCATCACTGGAAGGAGGATGTAATTACAGCATGGCCAGTTACTATGAATGTTTTATTCCATCATGGGAAATGGGTGTCGCTGGCAAGGCCAGCATTTGTTGCCCATACCTTATTGCCCTTGACAACTGAGAGGTTTGCTAGACCATTTCAGAGGACAGTTAAGAGTCAATCACATTGCTGTTGGTCTGAAGTCACAGGTAAGCGAAGTAGGACGGCAGATTTCCTTCCCTAAAGGACATTAGTGAATCAGATGGGTTTTAATGACATTCGATGATAGTTTGAGGAAGTGAGTGCAGATATAAACTTTTCAGTAGAGCAGAGATAAACCAAACACCTCGTCACATCTCGGAGAGACATCTCAAAGCACTTGTCACTGATTATTTTGAAGGTGCGGTGAGTATTATGCCCACACAGCAGTCATGTCAGAGATGGGATCTTACAAGGGTGTAATGATGCTGAATAATAAAGGGTTTGGGGCAATTGCATGTGAAGGGTAAGTGACAGACCTCTTCAAGGTGGCCTGCTTCACGCACTTCAAGGGCAGTCTTCAGCAACGGCATCTTCCAGTGCTTTCCAGTAGAGCAGCAGCTCGTAGGGTTTCACCCCGTGAGAGGTCACGAGTTTCCGAAAGGCACAAACAGAAAACTCGACCTTTGATTTGTGGAACGTCGCGAGTGAGTGGATGTTTACCGGCTCGATCTTCAACTCCGCCAGGCACAGCCCGATATAAACATCCTCCAGTTTGAATTGGGGGATGCTCCGGGAAACATTCCAGACTCCGCGAGAAACATCGGCTGAGAGCACGTACCCTGTACCGGAGCAGAATGGCGGATACGTTTCCAGGGGGTATTCTTGTTCACTGGCATACCATTTACTGGCTTTGTTCCTGATGGGCCTTGCATGCCTAAAGATGAAGCCGGTGAAGATGTTCCTGTGACTGGTTGGCAACAAGAGCTCCGTCAGATAATCAGCGTTGACAAACATGTCGGAGTCGGTTTTCATCACAAAGGAGGCGGACGGACAGAATCGATTCTGCCATTCCAGGCCCATCAGCACCTTGGTGGTCAGGTTGTAATAAGTGTCGGTGAAGTTTTTCTGGATGATGTCCTTGTACAGCGAACCTTCCTGTAGCAGCTGCTCCTGATGGTCCCGGCTGTACCCGAGCAGGAAGTAGGTCACCACTCTCTTGCCATGTGTTATCCGCTCTCTCCCCCAGGTCTGGCGAATGGCCGAGCGAGTTTCCAACTGGTTCAGGGAACTGGTGACAAGAAGGACCAGGAATGGGGGACTGGTGTCACACCTGCTATCAGGCAGCATTAGGAAGGAGGTGTCACTGAACTTTGGAGGGTGCCAAAGATCAACATTGCGGTAGTCTAAATATCCGAGAATAATAAATATCAGCAAAGGGGGCACAAATACAAATAAATGTTTCTTTTTTAGTAATAATTTGAAACAACAGCTTCCATGAGACACTGTCTTCATGCTTTAAACTGCCTGTAAAATAAAAAAAACAAATTGATTTTGATGGAGTCCAGGTAGTGCAAGAGGAAATAATTTCCAGTTTAAGATTGTTTGCATTGACAAGGAACACAGGACCAGGAGGAGGCCATTCAGCCCCTCAAATCTATTGCATAGGTCCAGGAGGAGCCTGTTACATAGGAAAAAGAGGAGGCCATTTAACCCTTCCTGGAGTCCCCAGCATCACAGATGCCAGTCTTCAGCCAATCCGATTCACTCCATGTGATATCATGAAACAGCTGAAGGCACTGGATACTGCAAAGGCTATGGGTCCTGACAACATCCTGGCTGTAGTGCTGAAGACCTGTGCTCCAGAACTAGCCGCGCCCCTAGCCAAGCTGTTCCAGTACAGCTACAACTTTGGCATCTACCCGGCAAAATGGAAAATTACCCAGGTATGTCTTATCTACAAAAAGCTGGACAAACCTAATCTGGCCAATTACCGCCCCATCAGTCTGCTCTCGATCATCAGCAAAGTGATGGAAGGTGTCATCGACAGTGCTATCAAGTGCCATTTAAACAGCAACTATCTGCTCTCTGACGCTCAGTTTGGGTTCCGCCAGGGCCACTCAGCTCCTGACCTCATTACAGCCTGAGTCCAAACATGGACAAAAGAACCGAACTCAAGAGGTGAGGTGAGAGTGACAGCCCTTGACATCAAGGCAGCATTTGACTGAGTATGGCATCAAGGAGCCCGAGCCAAATGGAAGTCAATGGGAATCAGGAGAAAACTCTCTGCTGGTTGGAGTCATACCTAGCACAAAGGAAGATGGTTTTGGTTGTTGGAAGCCAATCATCACAGTCCCATCACAGCAGGGGTTCCTCAGGGTAGTGCCCTAGGTCCAACCATCTCCACTGTTTCATCAATGACCTTCCCTCCATCATAAGGTCAGAAGTGGGGATGTTCGCTGATAATTGCACAATGTTCAACACTCCTCAGATACTGAAGCAGTCCATGTCCAGATGCAGCAGGACCTGGACAACATTCAAGCTTGGGCTGATAAGTGGCAAGTCACATTCGTGCCACACAAGTGTCAGGCAATGACCATCTCAAATGAGAGAATCTAACCATATCACTTGATGTTCAATGGCATTACCATCACTGAATCCCCCACTATCAACATCCTGGGGGTGTTCATTGACCAGAAACTGCACTGGACCAGCCAGATAAATATTGTGGCTACAAGAGCAGGTCAGAGGTTGGGAATTCTGGTAACTCACCTCCTGTCTCCCCAAAGCCTGTCCACCATCTACAAGGCACAATTCAGGAGTGGGATGGAATACTCTCCACTTGCCTGGATTGGTGCAGCTGCAACAACACTCAAGAAGCTCAACACCATCCAGGACAAAGCAGCCCGCTTGATTGGCACCCCATCCACAAACATTCACCCCATCCACCACCTTCAACATTCACTCCCGTCACCACTGATGCACAGTGGCAGCAGTGTGTACCATCTACAAGTTGCACTGCAGCAACTCGTCACGCCTCCTTCCACAGCACCTTTCAAACTCACGACCTCTACAACCTACTAGGACAGCAGCAGCAGATGCATGGGAACACTACCATCTGCAGGTTCCCCTCCAAGTCACACACCATCCTGACTTGGAACTATATCGCCGTTCCTTCACTGTCGCTGGGTCAAAATCCTGGAACTCCCATCCTTACAGCACTGTGGGTGTACCTACCCCAAATGGACTGCAGCGGTTCAGGAAGGTGGCTCACCACCACCTTCAAAGGGAAAATTAGGGATAGGCAATGAATGCTAGCCTGGCCAGCGATGCCCACATCCCATGAAACGATTTCAAAAATTACAGTTAGGTCAAAGATCATCCATGATCTCATTGTATGGTGTAACACGCTCGAGGGGCTGAATGGCCTTTTCCTGTTCCGACATTCCTGTTGTATGACACGGCGGGTGAATGAGAAGGAATGAAGAAGGGAGGTAATTACAAGTAACAGATCACAGAATCACAGAATAATACAGTGCAGGAGAGGCCCTTCGGCCCATCGAGTCTGCACCGATGCATTAAAACATCTGAACTGTCTACCTAATCCCATTTGCCAGCACTTGTCCCATAGCCTTGAATGTTATGACATGCCAAGTGCTCTTCCAGATACTTTTTAAAGGATGTGAGGCAACCCGCCTCTACCACCGTCCCAGGCAGGGCATTCCAGACCGTCACCACCCTCTGGGTCAAAAGATTCTTCCTCAAATCCCCCTTAAGCCTCCCGCCCCTCATCTTAAACTTGTGTCCCCTCGTAACTGACCCTTCAACTAAGGGGAACAGCTGCTCCCTATCCACCCTGTCCATGCCCCTCATAATCTTGTACACCTCGATCAGGTCACCCCTCAGTCTTCTCTGCTCCAGCGAAAACAAACCAAGTCTATCCAACCTCTCTTCATAGCTTAAATGTTCCATCCCAGGCAACATCCTAGTGAATCGCCTCTGCACCCCTCCAATGCAATCACATTCTTCCTATAATGTGGCGACCAGAATTGCACACAGTACTCCAGCTATGGCCTTACCAAAGTTCTGTACAACTCCAACATGACCTCCCTGCTTTTGTAATCTATGCCTCTATTGATAAAGGCAAGTGTCCCATATGCCTTTTTCACCACCCTATTCACCTGCCCTTCTGCCTTCAGAGATCTGTGGACAAACATGCCAAGGTCCCTTTGTTCCTCGGAACTTCCCAGTGTCAGGCCATTCATTGAATACTTCCGTGTCACATTACTCCTTCCAAAGTGTATCACCTCACACTTTTCAGCATTAAATTCCATCTGCCACTTTTCTGCCCATTTGACCATCCCGTCTATATCTTCCTGGAACCTAAGACACTCCACCTCACTGTTAACCACTCGCCCAATCTTTGTGTCATCTGCAAACTTACTGACCCTACCCCCACATAGTCATCTATGTTGTTAATATAAATGACAAACAATAGGGGACCCAGCACAGATCCCTGTGGTACACCACTGGACACTGGCTTCCAGTCACTAAAACAGCCATCTATCATCACTCTCTGTCTCCTACAGCTAAGCCAATTTTGAATCCACCTTATCAAATTACCCTGTATCCCATGTGCATTTGCTTTCTTGATAAGTCTCCCATGTGGGACCTTGTCAAAGGCTTTCCTGAAATCCATGTAAACTACATCAACTGCACTACCCTCATCTACACACCTGGTCACATGCTCAAAAAATTCAGTCAAATTTGTTAGGCATGACCTCCCTCTGACAAAGCCATGCTGACTATTCCCAATCAAATTTTGCCTCTCCAAGTGGAGATAGATTCTCTCCTTCAGAATTTTCTCCAATAGTTTCCCTACCACTGACGTGAGACTCACTGGTCTGTAGTTCCCTGGCTTATCTCTACAACTTTTCTGAAATAGTGTGATCACATTAGCTGTTCTCCAGTCCTCTGGCACCTCCCCCGTGGCTAAAGAGGAATTAAAAATTAGGGTCAGAGCCCCTGCAATCTCCACCCTCGCCTCCCACAGCATCCTGGGACACAAATCGTCCGGACCTGGAGATTTGTCCACTTTTAAGCCTTCCAAAACCTCCAATACCTTGTCACTCCCTATGACAATTTGCTCAAGAACCTCACAGTCTCTCTCTCTGAGTTCCATATCTACATCCTCATTCTCTTGGGTGAAGGCAGATGTGATAAAGAGACTGAAGGAATAATTGTGAGAAAGACTTGAAGAGACAGAAAATGGAAAGACAGGAGGGGAGAAAGGAAATAAGAGAAGCTTCCATGTAGCTGTCTGGATACATCTTAAAAGACGCTATCGTGCCCGCGTCTACCACCTCCGCTGGCAACGCGTTCCAGGCACCCACCACCCTCTGCATAAAGAACTTTCCACGCATATCCCCCCTAAACTTTTCCCCTCTCACTTTGAACTCGTGAGCCCTAGTAATTGAATCCCCCACTCTGGGAAAAAGCTTCTTGCTATCCAACCTGTCTATACCTCTCATGATTTTGTACACCTCAATCAGGTCCCCCCTCAACCTCCGTCTTTCTAATGAAAATAATCCTAATCTGCTCAACCTCTCTTCATAGCTAGTGCCCTCCATACCAGGCAACATCCTGGTGAACCTCCTCTGCACCCTCTCCAAAGCATCTACATCCTTTTGGTAATGTGGCGACCAGAACTGCACGCAGTATTCCAAATGTGGCCGAACCAAAGTCTTATACAACTGTAACATGACCTGCCAACTCTTGGACTCAATACCCCGTCCAATGAAGGAAAGCATGCCGTATGCCTTCTTGACCACTCTATTGACCTGCGTTGCCACCTTCAGGGAACAATGGACCTGAACACCCAAATCTCTCTATATATCAATTTTCCCCAGGACCTTTGCATTTACTGTATAGTTCACTCTTGAATTGGATCTTCCAAAATGCATCACCTCGCATTTGCCCTGATTGAACTCCATCTGCCATTTCTCTGCCCAACTCTCCAGTCTATCTATATTCTGTTGTATTCTCTGACAGTCCCCTTCACTATCTGCTACTCCACCAATCTTAGTGTCGTCTGCAAACTTGCTAATCAGACCACCTATACTTTCCTCCAAATCATTTATGCATATCACAAACAACAGTGGTCCCAGCACGGATCCCTGTGGAACACCACTGGTCACACGTCTCCATTTTGAGAAACTCCCTTCCACTACTACTCTCTGTCTCCTGTTGCCCAGCCAGTTCTTTATCCATCTAGCTAGTACACCCTGGACCCCATGCGACTTCACTTTCTCCATCAGCCTACCATGGGAAACCTTATCAAACGCCTTACTGAAGTCCATTTATATGACATCTACAGCCCTTCCCTCATCAATCAACTTTGTCACTTCCTCAAAGAATTCTATTAAGTTGGTAAGACATGACCTTCCCTGCACAAAACCATGTTGCCTATCACTGATGAGCTCATTTTCTTCCAAATGGGAATAGATCCTATCCCTCAGTATCTTCTCCAGCAGCTTCCCTACCACTGACGTCAGGCTCACTGGTCTATAATTACCTGGATTTTCCCTGCTTCCCTTCTTAAACAAGGGGACAACATTAGCAATTCTCCAGTCCTCCGGGACCTCACCTGTGTTTAAGGATGCTGCAAAGATATCTGTTAAGACCCCAGCTATTTCCTCTCTCACTTCCTTCAGTAACCTGGGATAGATCCCATCCGGACCTGGGGACTTGTCCACCTTAATGCCTTTTAGAATACCCAACACTTCCTCCCTCCTTATGCCGACTTGACCTAGAGTAATCAAACATCTGTCCCTAACCTCAACATCCGTCATGTCCCTCTCCTCAGTGAATACCGATGCAAAGTACTCATTTAAAACCTCACCCATTTTCTCTGACTCCACGCAGAACTTTCCTCCTTTGTCCTTGAGTGGGCCAATCCTTTCTCTCGTTACCCTCTTGCTCCTTATATATGAATAAAAGGCTTTGGGATTTTCCTTAACCCTGTTTGCTAAAGATATTTCATGACCCCTTTTAGCCCTCTTAATTCCTCATTTCAGATTGGTCCTACATTCCCGATATTCTTTCAAAGCTTTGTCTTTCTTCAGCCTCCTAGACCTTATGCATGCTTCCTTTTTCCTCTTTGCTAGTCTCACAATTTCACCTGTCATCCATGTTTCCCTAATCTTGCCATTTCTATCCCTCATTTTCACAGGAACATGTATCTCCTGCACGCTAATCAACCTCTCTTTAAAAGCCTCCCACATATCAAATGTGGATTTACCTTCAAACAGCTGCTCCCAATCTCCATTCCCCAGCTCCTGCCGAATCTTGGTATAGTTGGCCTTCCCCCAATTTAGCACTCTTCCTTTAGGACCACTCTCGTCTTTGTCCATGAGTATTCTAAAACTTACGGAACTGTGATCACTATTCCCAAAGTAGTCCCCTACTGAAACTTCAACCACCTGGCCGGGCTCATTCCCCAACACCAGGTCCAGTATGGCCCCTTCCCGAGTTGGACTATTTACATAGAACATAGAACATAGAACATAGAACATAGAAAAATACAGCACAGAACAGGCCCTTCGGCCCACGATGTTGTGCCGATCCTTTGTCCTCTGTCAAGGACAATTTAATCTATACCCCATCATTCTCCTTTATCCATATACCTATCTAAAAGCCGTTTGAAAGTCCCTAAAGTTTCTGACTCAACAACTTCCCCAGGCAAGGCATTCCATGCCCCGACCACTCTCTGGGTAAAGAACCTTCCCCTGACATCCCCCTTATATCTCCCACCCTTCACCTTAAATTTATGACCCCTTGTAACGCTTTGCTCCACCCGGGGAAAAAGTTTCTGACTGTCTACCCTATCTATTCCCCTGATCATCTTATAAACCTCTATCATGTCACCCCTCATCCTTCTCCGTTCTAATGAGAAGAGGCCTAGAATGTTCAGCCTTTCCTCGTAAGACTTATTCTCCTTTCCAGGCAACATCCTGGTAAATCTCCTCTGCACCCTCTCCAAGGCTTCCACATCCTTCCTAAAATGAGGCGACCAGAACTGCACACAGTACTCCAAATGAGGCCTTACCAAGGTCCTGTACAGCTGCATCATCACCTCACGGCTCTTAAATTCAATCCCTCTGCTAATGAACGCTAACACCCCATATGCCTTCTTCACAGCCCTATCCACTTGAGTTGCAACTTTCAACGATCTATGCACATAGACCCCAAGGTCTCTCTGCTCCTCCACATGCCCAAGAACCCTACCGTTAACCCAGTATTTTGCATTCGTGTTTGTCCTTCCAAAATGGACGACCTCACACTTTTCAGGGTTAAACTCCATCTGCCACTTTTCAGCCCAGCACTGCAACCTATCCAAGTCCCTTTGCAGACGACAATAGCCCTCCTCGGTATCCACAACTCCACCAACCTTTGTATCATCTGCAAATTTACTGACCCACCCTTCGACTTCCTCATCCAAGTCGTTAATAAAAATCACAAACAGGAGAGGACCCAGAACTGATCCCTGTGGCACGCCACTGGTAACTGGGCTCCAGGCTGAGTATTTACCATCTAAGACCACTCTCTGCCTTCTATCAGTTAGCCAATTCTTAATCCAACTGGCCACATTCCCCACTATCCCATGCCTCCTGACTTTCTCCATAAGTCTACCATGGGGGACCTTATCAAATGCCTTACTAAAATCCATGTACACCATATCCACTGGTTTACCCTCATCCACTTGCTTGGTCACCTGCTCAAAGAATTCAATCAGGCTTGTGAGGCAAGACCTACCCCTCACAAAACCGTGCTGACTGTCCCGAATCAAGCAGTGTCTTTCCAGATGCTCAGAAATCCTATCCCTCAGCACCTTTTCCATCAACTTGCCTACCACCGAAGTAAGACTAACTGGCCTGTAATTCCCAGGGTTGTTCCTATTCCCTTTCTTGAACAGGGGCACAACATTTGCCACCCTCCAATCACCTGGTACCACCCCCGTCAACAGAGAAGATGAAAAGATCATTGCCAGCGGCTCTGCAATTTCATCCCTTGCTTCCCATAACATCCTTGGATATACCCCGTCAGGCCCGGGAGACTTGTCTATCTTCAAGTTATTCAAAAACCCCAACACATCTTCCCTCCTAACGAGCACTTCCTCGAGCTTACCAGTCTGTTTCACACCGTCCTCTTCAGTAATACACTCCTTCTCATTCGTAAATACCGAAGAGAAGTACTCATTCAAAACCTCACTTATCTCTTCCGGCTCAACACACAGTCTCCCGCTATTGTCCTTGACCGGACCTACGGTCCCCCTAGTCATCCTCATATTTCTGACATACGCGTAAAAGGCCTTGGGGTTTTCTTTTATCCTACCCGCCAAGCATTTTTCATGCCCTCTCTTAGCTCTCCTAATCCCTTTCTTCAGATCCTTCCTGGCCATCTTGTATCCCTCCAGAGCTATGCCTGTGCCCTTTTTCCTCAACCTTATATACGCATCCTTCTTCTTCCTAACAAGACTCTCAACCTCTCTTGTCAACCACGGTTCCCTCACATGACCATCCCTTCCCTGTCTGACAGGGACATGCTTATCAATGGCCCCTACTATCTGCTCCTTGAAAAAGTTCCACATTTCGACCGTGCCCTTCCCTGCCAGCATATGCTCCCAACTTATGCTCCTCAGTTCCTGCCTGACAGCATCATATCTACCCTTCCCCCAATTGTAAACCTTGCCCTGTTGCACATACCTATCCCTCTCCATTACCACAGTGAATGCTACAGAATTGTGATCACTATCTCCAAAGTGCTCGCCCACCAACAGCTCTATCACTTGCCCTGGTTCATTACCTAGTACCAAATCCAATATTGCCTCCCCTCTGGTCGGGCAGTCTACATACTGAGTCAGAAAAGCTTCCTGGACATACTGCACAAACACTACCCCATCCAAACTATTCGATCTAAAGAGTTGCCAATCAATATTTGGGAAGTTGAAATCCCCCATAATTACTACCCTGTGACTTCTGCTCCTTTCCAAAATCTGTTTCCCAATCTGCTCTTCCACCTCCCTGCTGCTATTGGGGGGCCGATAGAAAACTCCCATCAAGGTGACTGCTCCTTTCCTGTTCCTGACCTCAACCCACAGTGCCTCAGTCGGCAGATCCTCCTCGAAAATTCTTTCAGCAGTTGTTACACTATTTCTAACTAACAATGCCACCCCCCCACCTCTTTTACCACCATTCCTAATCTTATGAAAACATCTATAACCAGGTACCTCCAAGAACCATTCCTCCCCCTCACCTATCCACGTTTCAGTGATGGCCACAACATCGTAGTCCCAAGTGCCCATCCACGCCTTCAATTCACTCACCTTATTCCTGATGCTTCTTGCGTTGAAGTATACGCACTTTAACCCTTCTCCGTGCCCATCTGTCCTCTGCGACAGTGCTACCTTCCCCAATACCTCACTACACTCTTTGTCTTTCTGAGTGGACCCACTGGTCCCTGGACTACAAGTCCGGTTCCCATCCCCCTCCCAAACTAGTTTAAACCCTCCCGAACAGTACTAGCAAACCTCCCTCCCAGGATATTGGTGCCCCTCTGGTTCAGATGCAGCCCGTCCTGTTTGAACAGGTCCCATCTTCCCCAGAATGCAGTCCAATTATCCAAGAACTGGAAGCCCTCTCTCCTACACCATTCCTGCAGCCACGTGTTCAGCTGTGCTCTCTCCCTATTCCTAGCCTCACTATCACGTGGCGCCGGCAACAAACCAGAGATAACAACTCTGTCCGTCCGAGCTTTCAGCTTCCAGCCTAACTCCCTAAACTCACTTCTAACATCTGTGCCACCCTTCCTTCCTACGTCGTTGGTGCCAATGTGCACCACGACCTCTGGCTGCTCCCCCTCCCCTTTAAGGATCCTGAAGATGCGATCACAAACATCACGGACCCTGGCACCAGGTAGGCAACAAACCATCCGTGCGTCTCGCTTGCGCCCACAGAACCGCCTGTCGGTACTCCTCACCATCGAGTCCCCGATGACTAGTGCTCTCCCATTCTCCCTCCTTCCCTTCTGAGCCACAGTGCAGGACCCCGTGCCAGAGGCCCGTTCACTGCAGCCTGCCCCCGATAGGCCGTCCCCCCCAACAGTATCTAAAACTGTATACTTGTTGCTGAGGGGAACGACCACAGGAGATCCCTGCACTGACCTCTTCCCACCTCTAACTGTTACCCAGCTGCCTTTGTTTTGTGGAGTAACGACATCCCTGTAGCTTCTATCTATCACCCCCTCAGCTTCCCGAATGATCCTCAGTTCATCCAGCTCCAGCTCCAGTTCCCTAACACGGTCTGATAGGAGCTGGAGACGGATGCACTTCCAGCAGGTGAAGTCGGCAGGGTCACCGGAGGTTCCCCTCACCTCAAACATACTGCAGGAGGAGCACTGCACTCCCCTGGCTGCCATTTCTTTTACTCAATTACCCCTTAATTAAGTACAAATATAGATATTAACAAAAACAGTGAAATAGCTTACCTGTTCAGTCCTTTTTGGTTAGAGGAGGAGGGTAAAAAGGGTCTTATTATTAGGTTAGAGGAGGAGGATGGGTGGGAGACACTACATGTGTAGTGTCTCCGGTTAACTCTGCTCCGCACCTTTAAAGAAAATACCTACCCAGGAGTCCTTGCTGCCGTCCAGCTTCCGGTTCCTCCCGCGCCAAAAGTAACTTGAACACAAGGAAAACAGTAAGTACAACTTTTAAAACACAGCTCCTGTTGCCTTCACTTACCCACCGAAGAGTCGCTACCTTCTCCTGCTGCTCCGCCGGGAAATGAGCTCTAGAACTGTCATACTGCTCTAGAAAACCCTCCTGGATGCTCCTTACAAATTCTGCTCCATCTAGACCTCTAACACTAAGTGAATCCCAGTCAATGTTGGGAAAATTAAAATCTCCTATCACCACCACCCTGTTGCTCCTACATCTTTCCATAATCTGTTTACATATTTGTACCTCTATCTCACGCTCGCTGTTGGGAGGCCTGTAGTACAGCCCCAACATTGTTACCGCACCCTTCCTATTTCTGAGTTCTGCCCATATTGCCTCACTGCTCGAGTCCTCCATAGTGCCCTCCTTCAGCACAGCTGTGATATCCTCTTTGACCAGTAATGCAACTCCTCCACCCCTTTTACCTCCCTTTCTATCCCGCCTGAAGCATCGATATCCTGGGATATTTAGTTGCCAATCATGCCCTTCCCTCAACCAAGTCTCAGTAATAGCAATAACATCATACTCCCAGGTACTAATCCAAGCCCTAAGTTCATCTGCCTTACCTACTACACTTCTTGCATTGAAGCAAATGCACCTCAGACCACCAGTACCTTTGCGTTCATCATCTGCTCCCTGTCTACTCTTTCCCTTAGTCATGCTGACTTCATTATCTAGTTCCTTACAGGCTTTAGTTACTACCTCCTTACTGTCCACTGACCTCCTCATTTGGTTCCCATCCCCCTGCCACATTTGTTTAAACCCTCCCCAACAGCGTTAGCAAAAGCACCCCCAAGGACATTGGTTCCAGTCCGGCCCAGGTGTAGACCGTCCAATTTGTAATAGTCCCACCTCCCCCAGAACCGGTCCCAATGTCCCAAAAATCTGAACCCCTCCTTCCTGCACCATCTCTCAAGCCACGCATTCATCCTGACTATTCTTTCATTTCTACTCTGACTATCACGTGGCACTGGTAGCAATCCTGAGATTACTACCTCTGAGGTCCTACTTTTTAACTTGGCTCCTAACTCCCTAAATTCTGCTTGTAGTACCTCATCCCGTTTTTTACCTATATCATTGGTGCCTATGTGCACAATGACAACTGGCTGTTCACCCTCCCCCTTCAGAATGTTCTGCAGCCGATCTGAGACATCCCTGACCCGTGCACCTGGGAGGCAACATACCATTCGGGAGTCTCGTTTTCGACCACAGAACCGCCTATCTACTCCCCTTACAATCGAATCCCCCATGACTATAGCCCTTCCACTCTTTTTCCCGTCCTTCCGAACAGCAGAGCCAGCCACAGTGCCATGAACCTGGCTATTGCTGCCTTCCCCTGGTGAGCCATCTCCCTCAACAGTATCCAAAATGGTATATCTGTTTGGAGGTAGATGACCGCAGGGGACACCTGCGCTGCCTTCCTGCTCTTTCTCTGCCTTTTGGTCACCCTCAGCAATCCTAATCCTTTCTCCCTCAGCAATCCTAATCTGCGGTGTGACCAATTCGCTAAACGTGCTATCCACGACCTCCTCAGCATCGCGGATGCTCCAAAGTGAGTCCATCCGCAGCTCCAGAGCCGTCATGCGGTCTAACAACAGCTGCAGCTGGACACACTTCCTGCACGTGAAGGAGTCAGGGACATCAGCTGTGTCCCTGAGCTCCCACATTGAGCAAGAGGAGCATAACACGGGTCTGAGATCTCCTGCCATTTTTAATCTTAAGCTTAACTTAGATAAATGAAAAAGGAACGACAAGTTTTTACCAATCTCACGATAAAAACAAGAGAAATAGAAAAAGCCTTCCCTTATCTACACACCACCGAGTCCTTTTTTTTGGTTAGAGGAGGAGGGCGGGTGGGAGACACTACAGGTGTAGTGTCTCGGGTTCAGAAACAGCCCAAATATATAGGTTTTTACTTACCCAGCAGCCCTCTGGTCCGCCGAAAACGAAAGGAAAATTAAGTTTAAGTTGAAACTGACCTTCCCAGCTGATCACTCGCTCGCACTCTCTGCTTCCGAATAAGCTGCTGCAATGAATAAGTCAGCAAAAGAGAGTGTGCAACAGGAAGAGGGAGCAAAGAGACTGAGAGAAACAGAATGGACAGAAAGAGAAGGATAGAAATATAAAGAATAAGAAAATGACTCAGTGAAAGAGGTAGGGAAGCAAAAAGGAAAAACAGAAATGTTAAAAACACACAAAGTGAGCACCAAAGTGAGGAAGAAGCAAAGAGAAGCATTGAAAGATAGAAAGAAGGTGAAAGCTTGAGAAAGAGGGGAAAAGATAGAAACATGAAAGAGGGAGAGAGATAGAACCATAAATGAATAGAAAGATGAGAGTAAAAAAGAGAGATGTGGGGGAAGGTAGAGAGACCTGGGCTGAGGGCACAGGCATGGAAAATCTGGGGACTGAGTTAGTCTGGTCCGATTGAATGTTCAATGAAGATAGAAACAGACAGAGAGAGAGAGAACAGTACACTGGGCAGTTGTACAGAAGACAGCAAGAGTAGCTTTCATACAATGGATTAGCTGAGAGGCTTATCAAACCTTGTGTGCGCTGGTAGATATTGGGGACACCGATCCTTTTATCTGCACTCAGTTGTGCCGCAGTCGAGGAAATGCACCAAGAACAGCCTTGGTAACACTTGACCCAACCCTTACACCCGTTGGTCACCAGTAGCAACGTGTGTTTGGTAAATTTGGAGATATCGTTCGAATAGTATGTACCCACCCTGTTCCAATCTCTTCTTCCTATTTTTAAGGTATTTGGCAGAGGTAACATGTTTTCACAAGGTGAGGTGTTATGATCTGGAATGCACTGACTGAGAGAGCAGTGGAAGCAGTTCAAAATGAGAATTGGGTAAATACTTACAGGTGAAAGAATGGAGCAGTGTGATAAATTGAATAGCTCTTTAAAAGAGCCGACACAGGTACCTTGAGTCACCGGCCTTCCTTCGTGCTGTGTCGTGACAGAATTTGATCAATAGCCCTTTATCTTCTGTTCCTTGAATCTTGAATGTTGGCATAGCTCCTGCCTCATTCACTAACCCTGAATATCAATCCCACAACATAACTACCCAGTGTGAATAAGTTACTCCAGTCCTCTGTTCACAATCGCTCGACATTGAACCTGGTATCCAGGAAGCTCCATTTTAGACCCCATAGCCTCAGTTTCTCCACCCCTTCATCTCTCAGCGTCTCCATCCCTTCATCTCTCAGTGTCTCCATCCCTTCATCACTCAGTGTCTCCACCCTTTCATCTCTCAGTGTATCCATCCCTTCATCACTCAGTGTCTCCACCCTTTCATCTCTCAGTCTCTCCATCCCTTCATCTCTCATGTTTCCAATTCTCTGTCCCTCAGGAGAGATTTTCCTCTTCCTCCCTCCCAGCACACTCTGCCAGTGAACATCAGATAAATTATATCCGGCCCATATTATATTTACATCCAGTAAATATTAATCCATGGGCTGGGAGAACACAATTTACTGATCTGTTTTCCTCACATTCAAATAGCAAACACCCCCTCCACTGCGCACCCCCCCCCCCCTTTAAAAAGTTTGCAAATAGCACTCACTGTCACACACTTCCTGTAACACTTGTGCGTTACTCTGAATCGTAGGAAATGTTATTCTAACCCAGCCAGACTTACTCTACCACCTGCGATTTACTCTATCACTAAAACTGCCTTCGTAACATCGTCAGACACATCCCCTGCCTCAGCTCATCTGCTGCTGAAACCCTCATCTGTGCCTTTGTTACCACTGTACTCGATTATTCCAGCGCACTCCTCTCTCTCCTCCCATTTTCCACACTCTACAAACGTCAGTTCATCCAGAACTCTGCTATCTGTATCTTAACTTGCAGCAAGTTCTGTCCAGCCAGCACCACCCTGTGGTCCTTGATCTACATAGGTTGTGAAAGTTACTCTATAAATGTCAGTTTTGTTTTTCTTTCTTTAATATTTTGATATCAGTTTCCAAAAGAAAGCGTGCTTCCTGTTACATCATATTATGTCAACAAATCCTAGCACAGAAAATGCAGCAAAAACTGCCTCCTGGGTTTTGTTAATATTCCTTTGCAGGGTGTGGGTTAGGTTAAAACAAGCCGTGCTGTCGAGACCGAACGACTGTTTATACTGTTCCTGTCTGAAAGTTTCCCCACACAGTCCCAGTGCCAGAGGAAGCAGCACTGGCCGGCAATGGAAAATCAACTGAACCCTTGGGTCGCAGTATCTAAGGGGGTGGCGGAAAAGTGAACAGAAAATTTTAGATTGACGGTGAGGGGAGTGGCGATAGACTTGACACGGCTGTGAGTGATGCGCAGGTGAAAGGTTAGTGGGTTTGTGAACTGTTCCCATCCCTGGGCAACTTTATTGGAGGTGCAGCCACATATAAAATAGGCAGGTTAACAATAAGGCTAAAATGTGAGTGCCTGGCAGACAGAAGGGAGCATGACACAGGAATTGAGTGCTGGTGCCGAATAAGTTCTGTTAATGGATGTTAAATCCATTGGTAGTTGAAGGTATACGGGTGAAGAGGTGTTGGGTGTGGATTAGTTAACTGTTCTCAGATGTATAAAGAAGAGCCAGCCAGCACTGGCTGGGTGTTGTTAGGAGTGGAAAGTAAGCTCTGTGGCAAGCAATAAACAGTCTCCACCAAAGCATCCTAGTCTCAGTGTCGTTACAAACAAACTTGGAAGTTCCTCTAACATTGGTAGCAGAGAATGGTTACCTGAAAGTGAAGACTGGAGACTAAGATTTGTTTTCAGACAGATTTGAATTGGAGTTTTTTTTTGAAGAAAGCTGACTGAAACCAGGTGTGAGGTGTTGGGATATGATTTTCCACCATTGGTTTGTGAAGCCGAACCTTACAATCAATGGAAGAATGAAGTTGATCTATGGACACGGGTTATGTCTTTTACCAAAAAGGAAGCAAGGAACAGCCCTTGCACTTTCACTTCCCGTAGAAGCAAGATCAAGGACAAAGTGTTCTCACAGCTAGAGGCTCATCATTTGGGCAATGAGGAAGGTTTGGACAATCTCTTAAAATTTATGGATCAAATTTATATGAAAGAGGACTTATTGAGTGCCAATGAGGTGTGCTCGGACTTTGATAAATTTGGAAAAAATTGATGGTTCTTTCACAGGAGAATATATTATGGAGTTTAACCAACTATATAAAAAGTTGTAGCGATTCTACTTGGAAATTCCTAGATCGGTACTTGCCTTCAAATTGTTGGATTGTGCTAGGAAAACAAACATGGATCGGTTCTTGGTATTAATCAGAGTTGGATTCAAAGAAAGAGATAGGCTGTTTGATCAGATGCCTGACGCCCTGAAAAATTTTTTTGGGGAAAATATTTGTTTCCGGCCACTTTCATGGTGTAAGCGGGATCTTCAGCGGTGACACCGAAGGTGGAGGAAACACAAATGAAAGCAAAATACTGCAGATGCTGAGTGGAGGATACAATGCTGGCAGCATTTCGAGGCCATTCGAATATGGAGCCCAAATGTCAGTACAAAAGGAGAATCACAAATGAAATGAATGAGGACAGAGACCCTTTTGGCAGTTATAACAGACGGCAGGAATTGGGCAATTATGGCAGAAGGATGAACCCCAGGAATAGCCAAGGGGCGGTCAACAGCTGCTTCCGATGTGACGCATTGTCCAAAAAGGAATAACAGGGTTTTTGAGAGGACACATGACGCGGAAGGTTTGGAAGGCAAGGATGAGGCTACTGAACAATCTGATGGAATTGTACTGATCACGAGAAGCTTCAGTCTGATGATAAGTGCTCTAGTCGCAGATTCGCTCAATTGCGCAGTACTAGACAGTGGGTGTACGTCCACGGTATGTGGAGTGGACTGGTTTAGGGTGTTATATGGCTTCTTTTAAACTTTTTTTTATGCGTTCATGGGATGTGGGTGTCGCTGGCCAGGCCAGCATTTATTGCCCATCCCTGATTTCCCTTGAGAAGGCGGTGGTGAGCTGCCTTCTTGAACCTCTGCAGTTCATGTGGGGTGCAAGTACACCCACAGTGCTGTTAGGAAGGGAGTTCCAGGATTTTGACCCAGCGACAGTGAAAGAACGGCGATATAGTTCCAAGTCAGGATGGTGTGTGGCTTGGAGGGGAACTTGCAGGCAGTGATCTCCCCATGCATCTGCTGCTGTTGTCCTTCTAGGTGGTAAAGGTCACAGGTTTGAAAGGTGCAGTGCAAGGAGCCTTGGTGAGTTGCTGCAGTGCATCTTGTAGATGGTACACACTGCTGCCACTGTGCGTCGGTGGTGAAGGGAGTGAATGTTTGTGGATGGGGTGTCAATCAAGCGGGCTGCTTTGTCCTGGATGGTGTCGAGCTTCTTGAGTGTCAATGGTAATTTGTAGTAAAGACAAAAAAGTAATAGCTGACAAGATAATGGAAAGGTGAATAGGAATGGTACTGGGAGTACCGGCTAGGTTTCTAACTGACAATGGAGGAGAATTTGCCAATGATGACTTCAGGAGTATGTGTGAAAATATGAATAGTGTAGCAATGCACACGACAGCAGAAAGTCCTTTTAGTAACGGGATTTGTGAGAGAAATCATGCTGTGATTGACAAAATCATCCAAAAAATTTTAGCCAACCAGCCAAATTGTAAATTGATGACTGCTTTGGCGGTGGGCAGTACATGCGAAAAACACGCTTCAAATGGTTGTGGGGTGCGGGGGGGGGGGGGGGGTGGCGACTGCCCATACCAATTAGTTTATGGTAGGAATCTAAAAATGCCTTCGGTAATGTGGGATCATCCCCCGGCTTCAGAGTGGACCACAATTCGTTCAATTTTTGCAGAACATTTGAATGCCATGCATGCAGGGAGAAGGGCATTTATTAAAGTGGAGGTTTCAGAAAATGTCAGGAGATCTTTGAGGCATCAGATCAGGCCATCAGAAAAGGATTTTAATATTGTTGGCATGGTATATTACAAAAAAAAGGGCAGAAAGAATGGAGAGGCCCAGGAAAAGTTATAGGCACTGACGGCAATTTTGGTATTTTTGCAACATGACAACCAAACCATTACAGTACATTCCTTAGACCGGAGCAGCAGCAGTCGGTGGTGGACCTGGGAGGAGGCGGACCCGGAGCGGGACCTGGAGAAATAAAGAGCGGGGCTCGAGGCCCTTATCTAGCTTAGACCGGACCGGCGGCACATTGGGTTTCAAAAGAGGAAAAAAAACTACACGTGATATCGCGGGAGATCTGTAAGCAGATTGGTTGGTAAGTAACAGTTGTCATTACCTGAAAATAGCTTACAAAATCAGGGGGGGGAAAAGTTCTTTTTTTTTAAACCCTCAAATAGCTACCTTCTAAGTGATAAGGTTAGTACTACTAAGGTTTTGTTTTAATTAGTGTAATTTATTAATAATTACTAATTAGAATAGTGTTGTTTTGACACAGTGAGGCTGTGAGTGGTGCGTGAGGGATTTTATTGACTAGAGGAAGGCAGCGCTCTTTGCAATCTTTTTACAAAATATTTAACACACAAATTAATTAATTAAATTTAATAGAGATGGATGGGCAGGCGATATGTTGTATCTGTAATATGTGGGAGCTGGTGGACGCCGGTGTGATCCACAGTGACCACATCCGCAGCAAGTGATGGCTGCTCAAGGACCTTTGGCTCAGAGATGATGAGCTGGAGTCCGAGCTGCGGACACTGCGACACAACAGGGAGAGGGAAAGTTACCTGGACACTGTGTTTCAGGAGGCAGTCACACCCCTGAGGTTAATTACATCCAATTCGGACCATGGTCAGGGACAGGAGGGTGTGACTGAGAGTGAGGCAGATAAGTGCCCTTATCCAATAGGTATGAGGTTCTTGCTCCCAGTGTGGATGAGGGCACAGACTGCAGGGAGGATGAGCGAACTGACCACAGCACAGTGGTTCAGAGCGCCATTCAAGTGGGGAAAATAGAGAAATGTAATAGTAATAGGGGATAGCATAGTTAGGGGAATAGATACTGTTCTCTGCAGTGAAGACAGGGAGTCCCGAAGGCTGTGTTGCCTCCCTGGTGCCAAGGTGAAGGACATCTCTTCAGGGTTGGAGAGGAACTTGGAGTAGGAGGGGAAGGATCAAGTTGTCGTGGTCCACGTAGGTACCAACGACATAGGTAGGTCTGGGAAGGAGGTTCTGCTGAGTGACTATGAGCAGCTTGGGGCTAAATTAAGAAGCAGAACCACAAAGGTAATGATCTCCAGATTACTACCAGGGCCACATTCAAATTGGCGTAGGGTAAATAAGATTACAGAGGTAAACCCGTGGCTCAAAGATTGGTGTGGGAGAAATGGGTTCCAATTCATGGGGCACTGGCACCAGTACTGGGGAAGGAGAGAGCTGTTCCGTTATGACGGGCTCCATTTGAACCATGCTAGGACCAGTGTCCTGGCGAATCGTATAGCAAGGGTTGTAGATAGGACTTTAAATAACTGAGTGGTGGGGGGAGGGTTCAATTGGAGGGAAGTTTTAAAAAATCAAAAAGAAACGAGAGAGCAGAAGTGCAGAGGCAAATGGTAATCCAAGTATGACAGGAAGGGGCATAAAATATAAGCAGAAAAGTGCAGCAGAAATGAGAACCAGAATGAGTAATAATGGCAAAAAGTCAAAGCTTAAGGCTCTTTATCTGAATTCACACAGCATTTGTAACAAGATAGATGAGTTGGCGGCACAAATAGAAATGAATGAGAATGACTTGATAGCTATTACAGAGACATGGTTGCAAGGTGACCAAGACTGGAAAGCTACTAAGCATCATCACCTCATTCCATGACAATATGAAAGGCATAATTCAGCATAACGGTGCCTCATCAGACTCCTTTCCCATCCTGAGTGGTGTGAAACAGGGCTGTTTGGGATCTTCTCATTGCTGCTCTCTCATGCATTTAAGTCTTCAGAAGAAGGAATTTTCCTCCACACAAGATCAGGTGGCAGCTTGTTCAATCTTGCCTGTCTTAGAGTGAAGACCAAAGTACAGAAAGTCCTCATCAGGGAACTCCTCTTTGCTGATGATGCTGCATTAACATCTCACACTGAAGAGTGTCTGCAAAGACTCATCAACAGGATTGCGGCTGCCTGCAAGGAATTTGGCCTAACCATTTTCAAGAATAGTTTCAAGAAAACGAACATCATGGGACAGGACGTCATAAATGCTCCATCCATCAATATCGGCGACCACGCTCTGGAAGAGGTTCAAGAGTTCACCTACCTGGGCTCAACCATTACCAGCAACCTGTCTCTCGATGCAGAAATCAACAAGCGCATGGGAAAGGCGGCTGCTGCTATGTCCAGACTGACCAAGAGAGTGTGGGAAAATGGCGCACTGACATGGAACACAAAGGTCCGTGTGTTTCGAGCCTGTGTCTTCAATACCTTGCTCTACGGCAGTGACGCCTGGACAACGTATGTCAGCCAAGAGCAATGTCTCAACGCATTCCATCTTCGCTGTCTCCACAGAATCCTTGGCATGAGGTGGCAGGACCGCATCTCCAACACAGACGTCCTCGAGGCAGCCAACATCCCCAGCATGTACACCCTACTGAGCCAATGGCGCTTGAGATGGCTTGGCCATGTGAGCCACATAGAAGATGGCAGGATCCCGAAGGAGGCATTGTACATAGAGTCAGAGTTGTACAGCATAGAAACAGGCCCTTCGGCCCACCGTGTCCATGTGGACCATAATGCCTATCTATACTAATCCCACCTGCCTGAATTAATTCCATATCCTTCTATGCCTTGCTCATTCAAGTACCTGTTCAGATGCCTCTTAAATGTTGCTACTGTTCCTGCCTCCACCACCTCCTCTGGCAGCTCATTCCAGATACCCACTATTATTTGTATGAAAAATTTACCCCTTTGATCCCCTTTAAACCTCCTCCCTCTCACTTTAAATCTATGCCCTCTAGTTTTAGTCACCCCTACCATGGGAAACAGACTTTGGCTATCTACCCTATCTATGCCTCTCATAGTTTTATATACCTCTATCATATCCCCTCTCAGCCTCCTTCGCTCCAAGGAAAACAGATCCAGCCTATCCAATCTCTCTTTATAACTCAAGCCCTCCAAACCAGGTAACATCTTTGTGAATCTTTTCTGCATCGTCTCCAGCTTAATCACATCTTTCCTGTAGTGCGGCGACCAGAACTGCACACAGTACTCCAAATGCTATGTACATCTGTAACATAACATCCCAACTCTTGTACTCAATGCCTCGGCCAATGAAGGCAAACATGCCATACGCCTTCTTCACCACCCTGTCTACCTGTGTTGCCACTTTCAGGGAACTACGTATTTGCATCCCAAGGTCTCTCTGCTCAACAACACTCCCCAGGGTCCTGCCATTCACTGTATATGTCCTGCCCTTGTTTAACTTCCCAAAATGCATCACTTCGCACTTGTCTGCGTTAAATTCCATGTGCCAATCCCTTGCCCACTTTCCCAGTTGATCTATATCCTGTTTTAACCTTAGACAACCTTCTTCACTGTTCACTATACCACCAATTTTGGTGTCATCTGCAAAATTACTAATCATGCCCCCTACATTCTCAGCCAAGTCATTAATATATATTACAAACAACAGAGGGCCCAGCACTGATCCCTGCGGCACACCACTGGTCACCGGCCTCCAATCTGAAAAACAACCCTCCACTACCATCCTCTGCCTCCTATCACCAAGCCTATTTTGTATCCAATTTGCTAGCTCACCCTGGATCATATGTGTTTGAACCTTCTGGACCAGCCTACCATGCGGGACCTTGTCAAAGGCCTTGCTAAAGTCCATGTAGACAACGTCCATCGCCCTGCTCTCGTCAATCCTCTTGGTCACCTCCTCGAAAAACTCAATCAAATTCGTGAGACATGATTTCCCACACACAAAGCCATGCTGACTATCCCTTATCAGACCTTGCCTTTCCAAATGCATATAAATCCTGTCTCTCAGAATCCCTTCCAATAGCTTTCCCACCATTGATGTAAGGCTCACCAGCCTGTAGTTCCCTGGCTTATCCCTGTTGCCCTTCTTAAATAAAGGCACAACATTAGCTATCCTCCAGTCTTCCGGTACCTCACTTGTGACTAACGATGATACAAAAATCTCTGCCAGGGCCCCAGCAATCTCCTCCCTTGCTTCCCATAGCATCCTAGGATACACCTGATCAGGCCCTGGGGATTTATCCATCTTAATGCGCTTCAAAACCTCCAACATCTCCTCCTTTGTAATGTTGATATGCTCCAGGATATCGCTGTTCCCTCCCTTGAACTCACTAGCTTCCATGACCTTCTCCACGGTAAATACAGATGAGAAATATTCATTTAAGACCTCGCCCATTTCCCGTGGCTCCGCACATAGATTGCCACACTGATCCTTAAGGGGACCTACTCTCTCCCTAGCTACCCTTTTACTCTTAATATACTTATAGAATCTTTTAGGATTTTCCTTTATCTTATCTGCCAGGGAAATCTCATGGCCCCTTTTCGCCCTCCTAACTTCCTTCTTAAGTGTACTCCTACATCCCTTATACTTCTCGAGGGACTCACTTGATCCCAGCTGCCTATACCTGACATATGCCTCCTCTTTGTCCTGACCAGACCCTCAATATCCCTCGTCAACCAAGGTTCCCTAAACCTGCCAGCCTTGCCCTTCAATCTAACAGGAACATGCCGGCCCTGAACTCTTCCTATCTCACTTTTGAAAGCCTCCCACTTGCCAGCATCCCTTTACCTGTAAGCAGCCTCTCCCAATCAATTTTGAGAGTTCCTGTCTGATGTCATCGAAATTCGCCTTCCCCCAATTTAGGACTTCAACCTGAGGACCAATCCTATCCTTTTCCATAACTATCTTGAAGCTAATAGAGTTATGGTCACTGGTCCCAAAGTGCTCCCCCACTGACACATCGACCACCTGCCCATTCTCATTTCCTAAGAGGAGGTCGAGTGTAGCCCCTTCTCTTGTAGGACCATCCATATACTGCTTCAGAAAACTATCCTGGACACACTTAACAAATTCTTTCTCATCTGATCCCTTAGCACTAAGGCAGTCCCAGTCAATATTAGGGAAGTTAAAATCACCTACTATTACAACCCTATAATTCCTACACCTATCTGTGATTCCCCTACATATATACTCCTCCAATTCCCTCTGACTATTGGGGGGCCTATAGTATAATCCCATCAAAGTGATCACCCCTTTCTTATTTCTAAGTTCTACGCATATGGCCTCGCTGGACATTCCCCCCAGGGTATCCTCTCTCAGTACTGCCGTGATGTCCTCCCTAATCAATAGTGCAACTCCCCCTCCTCTCTTACCTCCACTTCTGTCACGCCGGAAGGATCGGTACCCCGAAACATTGAGCTGCCAGTCCTGCCCATCCCTCAACCACGTTTCCGTAATAGCTATAATATCATAATCCCATGTACCGATCCATGCTCTGAGTTCATCTGCCTTGCTTGTAAGGCTTCTTGCCTTAAAGTAAATGCAGTTTAGCCCACCAGACCTTCCACGCTCCCTTTCCTGCCCCTGCCCGGCCTGCCTACTGGACTTGCTTGCTTTAACCTCTACATTTGCCTCAACTATCTTATCGGAGAGACTACTACTTTGGGTCCCACCCCACTGCAAGACTAGTTTATACCCTCCCGAGTAGTACTAGCAAACCTCCCCGCAAGGATATTGGTCCCCTTCCAGTTCAGATGCAACCCGTCCCTCTTGTACAGGTCACCTCTGCACTAGAAGAGATCCCAATGTTCCAAGTAGCTGAAGCCCTCCCGCCTACACCAGCTCTTCAGCCACGCATTCATTTACCTTATTCTCCTATTCCTACCCTCACTAGCACGTGGCACAGGGAATAATCCTGAGATTACAACCCTAGACATCCTGCTTTTTAACCTTCTGCCGAACTCCCTATATTCACCTTGCAGGACCTCATCTCTCTTCCTGCCTATGTCGTTCGTACCAATATGGACCACGACCTCTAGTTATTAACCGTCCCCTTTCAGAATGCCATGTGCCCGCTCAGAGACATCCTTGACCCTGGCACCATGCTGGATTCTCGCTCGCGGCCACAGGAACGCCTATCTGTGTCCCTGACTATAGACTTCCCTACCACTACTGCTTGCCTACACTTTGACCTTCTCTGCTGTACAATAGAGCCAGTCGTGGTGCCATTGACCTGGCTGCTGATGCTGCTTTCCCCTGAGAGACCATTCCCCCGAACAGTATCCAAAACAGCATACTTGTTATTGAGGGGAGTAGCCACAGCACTACCTGCCTGCCCCTCCTGGCGGTCACCCATCTATCTGGCTGAACCTGCGGTATGACCACCTCCCTGAAACTCCTACCTATGATACTTTCTGACTCCTGTATGCTCCTCAGTGAGTCCAACCGCCGCTCCAACCGATCCATGTGATCTGAAAGGAGCTGCAGCTGGACACACTTCCTGCAAATGTAGTCGTCAGGGATATTTGACTTCTCCCTGATCTCCCACATTTCACAAGAGGAGCATACTACCATTTCCACCCCTCGCATTACTTCTGGCAGCCCTCCTGTGACGCCACACTTCGGTGGGAACCAGAGCAGTAGGTCAGCAGGTGAAATAACTGAGGGGGAACTAGTGAATAAGGCCAGTAAGACTGAGAGGAAGAGCAGGCAGGGAGATGTTGCTGAGCACAGCGGGACTGGTGGTCTGAAGTGCATTTGTTTCAACGTGAGAAGTATAACAGGTAAGGCAGATGAACTTAGAGCTTGGATTAGTACTTTGAACTATGATGTTGTTGCTATTACAGAGGCTTGGTTGAGGGAAGGACAGGATTGGCAGCTAAATGTTCCAGGCTTTAGAAGTTTCAGGCGGATAGAGGGGGATGTAAAAGGGGTGGGGGAGTTGCATTACTGGTTAAGGAGAATATCACAGCTGTACTGCAGGAGGACACCTCAGAGGGGTCATGCAGCGAGGCAATATGGGTGGAGCTCAGGAATAGGAAGGGTGCAGTCACGATGTTGGGGGTTTACTACAGGCCTCCCAACAGCCAACGGGAGGTAGAGGAGCAGATATGTAGACAGATTTTGGAAAGATGTAAAGGTAACAGGGTTGTAGTGGTGGGTGATTTTAACTTCCCCTATATTGACTGGGACTCACTTAGTGCTAGGGGCTTGGATGGGGCAGAATTTGTGAGGAGCATCCAGGAGGGCTTCTTGAAACAGTATGTAGATAGTCCAACTAGGGAAGCGGCCGTACTGGACCTGGTATTGGGAAATGAGCCCGGCCAGGTGGTCGAAGTTTCAGTGGGGGAGCATTTCGGGAACAGTGACCATAATTCCGTAAGTTTTAAGGTACTTGTGGATAAGGATAAGAGTAGTTCTCGGGTGAAGGTGCTAAATTGGGGAAAGGCTAATTATAACAATATTAGGCAGGAACTGATGAATTTAGATTCGGGGTGGCTGTTTGAGGGTAAATCAACATCTGACGTGTGGGAGTCTTTCAAACGTCAGTTGATTAGAATCCAGGACCAGCATGTTCCTGTGAGGAAGAAGGACAAGTTTGGCAAGTTTCGGGAACCTTGGATAATGAGGGATATTGTGAGCCAAGTCAAAAAGAAAAAGGAAGCATTCGTAAGGGCGAGAAGGCTGGGAACAGACGAAGACCTTGAGGAATATAAAGAAAGTTGGAAGGAACTTGAGCAAGGAGTCAGGAGGGCTAAAAAGGGTCATGAAAAGTCATTGGCAAACAGGATTAAGGAGAATCCCAAAGCTTTTTATACATATATAAAGGGTAGCCAGGAAAAGGGTTGGCCCACTCAAGGACAGAGGAGGGAATCTATGCGTGGAGCCAGAGGAAATGGGCGAGGTACTAAATGAGTACTTTGCATCAGTATTTACCAAAGAGAAGGACTTGGTGGGTGATGAGTCTAGGGAAGGGAGTGGAGATAGTCTGGGTCATGTCGATATCAAAAAGGAGGAGGTATTGGGCATCTTGAAAAACATTCAGGTAGATAAGTCCCCAAGGTCTGATGGGATCTACACCAGAATACTGAGGGAGGCAAGGGAGGAAATTGGTGGGTTCTTGACAGAAATCTTTGTATCCTCATTGGCTACAGGTGAGGCCCCAGAGGACTGGAGAATAGCCAATGTTGTTCCTTTGTTTAAGAATGGTAGCAAGGATAATTCAGGAAATTACAGGCCGGTGAGCCTTACGTCAGTGGTAGGGAGATTATTGGAGAGGATTCTTCGGGACAGGATTTACTCCCATTTGGAAACAAATGAACTTATTAGCAAGAGGCAGCATGGTTTTGTAAAGGGGAGGTCGTGTCTCACTAACTTGATCAAGTTTTTTGAGGAAGTGACAAAGATGATTGATGAAGGAAGGGCAGTGGATGTTGTCTACATGGACTTCAGTAAAGCCTTTGACAAGGTTCCTCATGGCAGACTAGTACAAAAGGTGAGGTCACACGGGATCAGAAGCGAGCTGGCAAGATGGATACAGAACTAGCTTGGTCATAGAAGACAGAGGGTATAAATGGAAGGGTGCTTTTCTGAATGGAGGGCTGTGACTAGTGGTGTTCCGCAGGGATCAGTGCCGGGACCTTTGCTGTTTGTCGTATATAAAAATGATTTGGAGGAAAATGTAGCTGGTCTGATTGGTAAGTTTTTGGATGACACAAAGGTTGGTGCAGGATTGACGAGGATTGTCAGAGGATACAGCAGGATATAGATCGGTTGGAGACTTGGGCGGAGAATTGGCAGATGGCGTTTAATCCGGACAAATGTGAGGTAATGCATTTTGGAAGATCTAATACAGGTGGGAAGTATACAGTAAATGGCAGAACCCGTCGGAGTATTGACAGGCAGAGAGATCTGGGCGCACAGGTCCACAGATCACTGAAAGTGGCAACACAGGTGGATAAGGTAGGCAAGAAGGCATACAGCATGCTTGCCTTCATCAGTCGGGGCATCGAGTACAAAAATAGGCAAGTCATGCTGCAGCTGTACAGAACCTTAGTTAGGCCACACTTGGAATATTGCGTACAATTCTGGTCGCCACACTACCAGAAGGACGTGGAGGCTTTGGAGAGGGTACAGAAGAGGTTTACCAGGATGTTGCCTGGTCTGGAGGGCATTAGCTATGAGGAGAGATTGGATAAACTCGGATTGTTTTCACTGGAACGACGGATGTGGAGGGGCGACATGATAGAAGTTTACAAAGTTATGAGCGGCATGGACAGAGTGGATAGTCTGAAGCTTTTTCCCAGGGTGGAAGAGTCAATTATTGGGGGACATAGATTTAAGGTGCAAGGGGCAAAGTTTAGAGGGGATGTGCGAGGCAAGTTTTTTACACAGAGGGTGGTGAGTGCCTGGAACTTGCTGCTGGGGGAGGTGGTGGAAGCAGGTACGATAGCGACGTTTAAGAGGCATCTTGACAAATACATGAATAGGAAGGGAATAGAGGGATACGGACCCCGAAAGTGCAGAAGGTTTTAGTTTAGACAGGCATCAAGATCGGCGCAGGCTTGGAGGGCCGAATGGCCTGTTCCTGTGCTGTACTGTTCTTTGTTCTTTGATTTTTGCTGGTCAAGCAGGTCCACAGAACAGAACAAAGCACTCAAACTGCCGCCGCCGCTGCTTCTGGTACAGCGAGTTCATCACTGGTATCAGACCCACCGACCGTCCATGTCTCCACTTTAAAGACATCTGCAAACGCGACATCAAGTCTTGCGACATTGACCACAAGTCGTGGGAGCCAGTTGCCAGTGACTGCCAGAGCTGGCGGACAGCCATAAAGGTGGGGCTGAAGAGAGGCGAGTCAAAGAGACTTAGCAGTTGGCAGGAAAAGAGACAGCAGTGTAAGGGGAGAGCCAACTGTGTAACAGCCCCGACAACCAATTTTATCTGCAGCGCCTGTGGAAGAGCCTGTCACTCTAGAATTGGCCTTTTTAGCCACTCCAGGCGCTGCTTCACAAACCACTGATCACCTCCAGGCGCTTACCCATTGTCTCTCGAGACAAGGAGACCAAAAGGAAGGAAGGAAGGAAGGAAGACTGGCAACTCAATAATCAAGGGTATTCGACGTTGCCGAAAAATAGGCAAAAAGGAAAAGGAGCTGGTGTAGTTTTAGTCATAAAGGAAGGTATCAGTGCGGTGGTGAGTAGTGATATAGGTGCAATAGATTGTGATGTGGAATCAGTTTGAGTGGAAATAAGGAATAGCAAGGGTAAAAGGTCACAGGTGGGAGTCGTCTATAGGCCCCCGAACAGTTGCCTCACTGTAGGACAAAGTATAAAGCGGGAAATAACGAAGGCGTGTAAGAAGGGCGCTACAATTGTCATGGGTGGTTTTAATCTGTATATTGACTGGACAAATCAGATTGGCAGAGGTAACATGGAAAACGAATTTGTAGAGTGCATCAGAGATTGTTACTTCGAGCAAGAACCTACCCGGGAACAGGTTATTTTAGATCTAGTAATGTGTAATGAGGTAGGATTAAAAAGAGATATCGTAGTTAAGGATCCTCTAGGGGTGGCAATCACAACATGGTAGAATTTCAATTTCAATTTGAGGGTGAGCAACTTGGGTCTTAAACCAGTGTCCTCAACTTAAATAAGGGCAATTACAGAGGTGTAAAGAAAGAGTTGTCTAAAGTGGGCTGGGAAAATAGACTAAGGGGAAGGTCAGTGGATGAGCAGTGGCAGACGTTTAAGCAGATATTTCATAACGCTCAGCAAAAATTTATCCCAATCAAAAAGAAGGATTCGATGAGAAGGATGAACCACCTGTAGTTAAAAAAAGCAGTCAAGGAGAGTATCCAATCAAAAACTAAGGCATACAAAGCAGCGAAAACTAGTAGGCCAGAGGATTGGGAATTTTTTCGGAACCAGCAGCGGATGACTAAAAGCTAATAAAGAGGGAGAAAATTAATTATGAAAGTAAATTGGCAAGAAATATAAAAACAAACAAAAAGAGCTTCTACACGTATATAAAAAGGGAGTAGCTAAAGTGAGCTTGGGACCTTGGAGGATGCGACTGGAGAATTGATAATGGGGAAAAGGGAAATGGCAGATAATTTAAACCAATATTTTGCATCGGGCTTCGCGGTGGAGGACACTATAAACATCCCACAGGTATCAGATAAGCAAAGAGCTAATGGGAGGAAAGATCTTGCAACAGTCTCTATCACGAGGGACAAAGTATTTGACAAACTAATGGGACTAAAGGCGGACAATTCATCAGGACCTGATGGCCTACATCCAAGGGTTTTAAAGGAAGTGGCAGCAGAGATACTGGAGACATTGGTCGAAATATTCTGGAACGCACTGAATTCCGGGAGAGTCCCAGTGGATTGGAAAACCGCTAATGTGACACCCCTGTTCAAGAAGGGAGGGAGACAAAAAGCAGGAAACTATAGGCCAGTCAGCCTAACATTGGTCGTTGGGAAAATGCTAGAGTCCATTATTAAGGAAGAAATAGCAGGACATTTAGCATTTAGCAGGACAATCAAACAGAGTCAACATGGTTTTGTGAAAGGGAAATCATGTTTGACAAATTTGCTAGAGTTCTTTGAGGATATAACAAGCAGTGTTGATAAAGGGGAACTGGTCGGTGTAATGTATTTAGATTTCCAGAAGGCATTTGATTCCAGAAGCCACATAAATGACTATTGCACAAGATAGAAGCTCACGGTATTGGGAGTAATGTATTAGCATGGATTGAGGATTGGTTAACTCACAGTAGACAGAGAGTCGGGATTAATGGGTCTGTTTCAGGTTGGAAAGACATAACTAGTGGAGTGCCCCAAGCATCAGTCCTAGGGCCTCAGTTATTTACTATTTATATTAATGACTTGGAGGAGGGGGCTGAGTATAAAAATAGATGGGAGGGCATGTTGTGATGAGGACATAAGGTTATTACGGAAACGTGGTTGAGTGGGTGGGCAAAAACTTGGCAGATGGAGTTTAATATAGGAAAGTGTGAGGTCATGCATTTTGATAGGAAAAATCAAAAGGCAGACTCTTATTTAAATGGAGAGAGACTGCAAAACAGTGCAGCACAGAGGGATCTGGGTGTTCTTGTGCATGAAACACAAAAGTTTGCAGGCAGGTGCAGCAAGTAATTAAGAAGGCAAATGGAATTTTGCCCTTTATTGCTAGGGGGTTGGAGCTTACAAATAGGGAAGTCTTGTTACAACTGTACAGGGTATTGATGAGGCCACACCTGGAGTACTGTGTACAGTTTTGGTCCCCGTATTTAAGAAAGGATATACCAGCATTGGAAGCAGTTCAAAAGAGATTCACTAGGCTGATTCCTGAGATGAAGGGATCGACTTATCAAGAACGGCAAAACAGGTTAAGCCTTTATTCATTCGAGTTTAGAAGAACGTACAAGATTCTGAGGGTGCTTGACAGGGTAGGTGTTCAGAAGATGTTTCCACTAGTGGGGGAATCTCAAATGAGGGGACATAGTTACAGAATAAGGGGGACACTCATTTAAAACTGAGATGCGAAGGAATTTCTTCTCTCAGAGGATAGTGTCTACCCCAGAGAGTTGTGGAGGCTTGATCACTGAAAGTATTTAAAGAGGAGGTAGATTTTTGAAATATCGGGGAGTTGAGGGCTATGAGAAGCTGGCATGAAAGAGGAGTTGAGGTCAGCCATGATCTTATTGAATGGCCGAATGGCCTACTGCTGCTCCTATTTCTTATGTTCTTATGTCCTCACTGTTTATTGGCAGGGGTTATACACTAACAGAATCTGAAGAAATGATGGACCCTGATGACTCACCATGTACTAGGTGCACGTATGTTGCACCTTTACAAGCCATAGCTTGTGGCAGATAATGGGCTAACTGAGAGTGTTCCAAGTGAGAATGAAGATCAAGATGAGGCCACTTATCCCAAAGGTCAACTACCCAAAGTTGGGAGTAGAGTGACGTAAGGTGGCTTCCCTCCATTCACCAGCCCCATTATAGGAAGGGCAGGAAAGGCTACAGGGAAATACAAACATTGACTGAATGTGCATTCAAGGGAGAGGACATCAGACCTATAGATTGGCAGAAGGAAGTGAAAATGTGGAAGGTCAGAAAGTGCAGTGTAAGTTCAGAGGGTGGGCCTGAAGTTGATCATAGCCCATGGAAAATGTCATGAACTTGTGAAAGGATGTCTGGTTGTAGGAGGGACAGTTCGAGTAGTAGCAGTCCAGAAAGGAATAGGAAATCTAGTCGGGGACGTAGTTTCACAAGAGCAAGGACTAGACAGCAGGCGAGGAGCGCCACAAGAAGTAGGAGCCATTACAATAGAGAAGCTCTAGTGGCTACTAACAAGTTAAATGATAAGTTGGTAAAGGATGCAAAACAAAAAGAGCTTGACAGTTGGAGAGAGTTTGGGGTATACATGGAGGTGCCAGATAGGGGACAACCACATTGTCCCATAGATGGATCTGTACAGAGAAAGTACTTCCCAATCCTACATAAAAAGTTCAGGCCAGACTTGTAGCTCAGGGATTTGAGGAACAACTAGGCTACCAGGAAGTTAGAGTGGACTCCCCAACAGCAGGAAAAGCCACTTTGAGGATTTTCCTAGCCCTTTTAGCGACACCCTCATGGGAATGTAAGTCCATTGACATCAAAGTAGCATTTTTGCAAGGGGACAAATTTCAAAGGGAAGTATTTTTAAAGTCACCAAAAGAAGCTGCAGATATCGAAGGGAAATTATGGAAGCTAAACGAGTGTGTTCATGGGCTAAACAATGCATTCAGGGTGTGGTATTTTTCACTTAGGACCGTCCTGCTGGTTATAACCAGCTAAAAGTGGATCCAGCAATGTTTTATTAGCACTATGAAGAAAAACTAGCAGGCGTTTTCTTGATGCACGTGGACGATTTTCTGTGGGGCGGATTTGCGGCATTTGAGAAATTTGTTGTAGATAAAGTTCTACAGGAATTTAAAATTGGAAGTCTGGCTTCCAGAGTTTTTAAACATTAGGCAGACTAAGTCTGGGGGTAACCCTAAATCAACAGTCTTACCTGGAGAATGTTAATTAGGATCCCAATAAATCGGGCCAGATCCTCACAAGAGGAAGACTCTGCAACCAAGGACAAAGTAGACCAGTTAAGGAGATTAATCGGGCAGTTGAATTGGTTGTGCACACAAACTAGGCCGGATGCTTGCTCTGATGTGTTAGAATTGAGCACCATGCTAAAACATGCTACTCTTGGGGAAGTGCTGAAAGCAAATAAGACAATGAAGAGATTGAGTTTTGATAAATGTACACGCAAGTTTCCAGCCTTGGGTGACCCAGAAGACATTAAATTAGTCATTTTTTAGTGATGCCTCACACACTAATCTTCCCAATGGTTATTCAAGCGCAGCAGGGTTCATTATATTTTTGGTGGAAAGAAATTATAAATGTTGTCCATTAGCCTGGGAATCGAAGAAAGTAAAGAGGATTGTTAAAAGCACCTTAGCCGCTGAGACACTTGCACTGATAGAAACGATAGATATGGGTATGTATTTCTCGAGTATTTTAAAGTAATTCTTATATACGGGGAATCAGAGACAAGTTTTCCTATAGAATGCTATATAGATAACCATTCTCTCTGGGACAATGTCCATTCAACAAAAAGTATCATGTAAAAGAGGTTGAGGACTGATCTAGCGAGTATAAAAGAAATGTTGGAAAGAAAGGAAATCGCCAAAATAAAATGTTGGCGCAAGTCATCAGTTGTTGGATTGTTTTACGAAGAGAGATACTTGTTGGCTGTCCTCGAAGAGGGCCATCGTGTGTTATGATGAGTTAAGAAAACATGTAATTTTTTAATGGTAATATTGCTTTGTAATTCTTTGAACAAGTTTTTTTTTTGTACTAAAAGAGGGTGAACATACAGTACGTTAATGGCTGGTGCTGTTGAAGATTAATGGTATAATAATGTAAGATGAAGAAAAATCTCATGATTTTGTCCCTTTTCTCATTTTATATATACAAAGTTCAAGTGGGAATTTGGTGCAGAGGGAGGAGGTGGTGCTACCTTTTATCCTTTTTTATCTCCTGTAGCCAGTGAGTGTTCTTTTGTCTCCAAGCCAGGAAACTGTAACTTGCTATTACTTCACTTTAATTACTGACTTAGTAGTGAACAAATCAAATAAATAAATAAGATTAAGTAGACGTGGCATGACAGATGTGTGCCATGATTGCAACATGTGGGAGTTGTGGAAAGCAATGAATTGCTGGAAACTATATCTGCAGTAAGTGCCAGCAGCTTGAACACAATTCGGCTTAGAGTTGTTGAGCTGGAGTGCAAGCTGCAGACATTGAGAGGCATCAGGGAGGAGGAGAGTTACCTGGGCACTTTGTTCCAGGAGCAGTCACACCCAGCTGAGGTTAAGTAGAACTTGAGAGTTGGTCAGTAGTCAGGTACAGGCAGGTGTGACTGCGAGTCAGGCAGGTATGGGGATCCAGCATGTAGTGATGGAGGAGCTTCGGCCCTTGACTTTGACGAACAGGTATGAGGTACATGCTACCTGTGTGGAGGAGAACAATAACTGCAGAGTGGATGAGCAAACTGGCCATGGCACCTTGGAGCAGGATGCTATTCAGGCAGGGGGAATGAAACGGAATGTGTCAGTGATCGGGAACAGTATAGTCACGGGGATAGATACTGTTCTCTGCAGCCAAGACCAGGAGTTCCAAAGACTGTCTTGTCTGCCCGGTACCAGGGTTAAAGACATCTCCTCATTGCTGGAAACGAACTTGGAGTGGGAGGGGGAGGATCCAGTTGTTGTGGTCCATGTAGAGCCAACAATACAGGTAGAACTACGAATGATGTTCTACTGAGAGAGTTTGAGGAGTTAGGGTACAAATTAAAACACAGAACCTCAAAGGTAATCATCACTGGATTGTTACCTGAGCCACCTTCCAATTGGCATGGAGCCAAGCAGATTGGAGAATTAAATGCATGGCTCAAACAGTGGTGTGGGAAGAAGGGGTTTCGATTCATGGGGTCTGGCACTAGTAATGGGGAAAGAGAGAGCTGTTCCACTGCGATGGGCTCCACTTAAAGCAGGCTGGAATCATGTCCTGGTAAATTGTTTTTTTTCATTCATTCATAGGATGTGAGCGTCACTGGCTAGGCCAGCACGTATTGCCCATCCCTAATTGCCCTTGAGAAGGTGGTGGTGAGCTGCCTTCTTGAACTGCTGCAGTCCATGTGGGGTAGGTACACCCACAGTGCTGTTAGGAAGAAAGTTCCAGGATTTTGACCCAGCAACAGTGAAGGAATGGTGATATAGTTCCAAGTTAGGGTGGTGTATAGCTGGGAGGGGAACGTTCAGGTGGTGGTGTTCCCATGCATCTGCTGCCCTTTTCCTTCTAGTTGGTAGAGGTCACGGGTTTGGAAGGTGCTGTCTCAGGAGCCTTGGTGCGTTGCTGCAGTGCATCTTGTAGATGGTACCCACTGATGCCACTGTGCGTCGGTGGTGGAGGGAGTCAATGTTTGCGGATGGGGAGCCAATCAAGCAGGCTGCTTTGTCCCGGATGGTGTTGAGCTTCTTGAGTGTTGTTGGAGCTGCACCCATCCAGGCAAGTGGAGAGTAGTCCATCACGCTCCTGGCTTGCAACTTGTAAATGGTGGACAATCTTTGGGGGGAGAGGAGGTGAGTTACTCGCTGCAGGATTCCTAGCCTCTGACCTGCTCTTGTAGCCACAGTATTTATATGGCTACTCCAGTTCAGTTTCTGGTCAATGGTAACCCCCTGGATGTTGATGGTGGGTGATTCACTGATGGCAGCTCCATTGAATGTCAAGTGGAGATGGTTAGATTCTCTCTTGTTGGAGATGGTCATTGCCTGGCACTTGTGTGGCGTGAATGTTACTTGTCACTTATTGGTCCAAGCTTGGATAATGTCCAGATCTTGGTGCATTTCTACATGGACTGCTTCAGTATCTGAGGAGTTGCGAATGCTGCTGAACATTGTGCAGTCACCAGTGAACATCCCCACTTCTGACCTTATGATTGAAGGAAGGTCATTGATGAAGCAGCTGAAGATGGTCAGGCCTAAGACACTGCCCTTAGGAACTCCTGCAGTGAGGTCTGGAGCTGAGATGACTGACCTCCAACAAGCACAACTATCTTCCTTTGCGCTAGGTATGACTCCAACCAGTGGAGAGTTTTCCCCCTGATTCCCATTGACTCCAGTTTTGCTAGGTCTCCTTGATGCCACACTCGGTCAAATGCTGCCTTGACGTCAAGGGCAGTCACTCTCACGTCATCTCTTGAGTTCAGCTTTTTTGTCCATGTTTGAACCAAGGCTTAAATGAGGTCAGGAGCTGAGTGGCCCCGGTGGAACCCAGTTTATTGCTAAGCAAGTGCTGCTTGATATCACGGCCAACGACACCTTCCATCACTTGACTGATGATTGAGAGTAGACTGCCGGGGTGGTAATTGGCTGGTTTGGACTTATCCTGCTTTTTGCGTACAGGACATACCTGGGCAATTTTTCATATTGTCGGGTAGATACCAGTGTTGTAGCTGTACTGGAACAGCTTGACTAGGGGCACAGCATGTTCTGGAGCACAGGTCTTCAGTATTATTGCTGGAATATTATCAGGGCCCATTGCCTTTGCAGTATCCAGTGCCTTCAGTCATTTCTTGATATCACACAGAGTGAATCGAATTGGCTGAAGACTGGCATGTATGATGCTGGGGACTTCAGGAGGAGGCCGAGATGGATCATCTACTTGGCACTTCTGGCTGAAGATTGTTGCAAATACTTCAGCCTTATCTTTTGCACAGATGTGCTGGGCTACCCCATCATTGAGGATGGGGATATTTGTGGAGCCACCTCCTCCAGTTAGTTGTTTAATTGTCCACCACAATTCACGACTGGATGTGGCAGGACTGCAGAGCTTAGATCTGATCCGTTGGTTATGGGATCGCTTAGCTCTGTCTATCGCATGCTGCTTACGCAGTTTGGCATGCAAGTAGTCCTGGATTATACCTTCACCACGTTGACACCTCATTTTGAGGTATGCCTGGTGGTGCTCCTGGCATGCCGTCCTGCACTCTTCATTGTACCAGGGTTGGTCTCCCTGCTTGATGGTAAAGGTAGAGCGGTGAATATGCAGGACCATGAGGTTACAGATTGTGGTTGAGTACAATTCTGCTGCTGCTGATGGCCCACAGCGCCTCACGGATGCCCAGTTTTGCATTGCTAGATCTGTTCGAAATCTATCCCATTTAGCATGGTGATAGAGCCACACAACACGAAGGATGGTATCCTCAATGTGAAGGCGTGACTTTGACTCCATAAGGACTGTGGAAAGATGCAGCTGTGGCAGGGAGATTGGTGAGGATGATGTCAACTCGGTTTTTTCCTCTTGTTGGTTCCCTCACCACCTGCTGCAGACCCAGTCTAGCAGCTATGTCCTTTACGTCAGCAGTGGTGCTACCGAGCCAGTCTTCGTGATGGACATTGAAGTCCCCCAACCAGAGTCCATTTTGCCCCCTTGCCATCCTCAGTGCTTCCTCCAACTGCTGGTCAACATGGAGGAGAACTGATTCATCAGCTGAGGGGGGAGGGTGGGGTGCGTGGTCAGTGGTAATCAGCAGGAGGTTTCCTTGCCCATGTTTGACCTGATGCCATGAGACCTCAGGGGGTCTGGAGTCAATGTTGAGGACTCCCAAGGCAACTCCCTCCCAACCGTATATCACTGTGCCACCACCACCTCTGCTGGTTCTATCCTGCAAGTGGGACAGGACATACCCGGGGATGGTGATGGCAGTGTCTGGGACATTGTCTGTCAGGTATGATTCTGTGAGTATGACTATGTCAGGCTGTTGCTTGACTAGTCTGTGGGACAACTCTCCCAAATTTGGCACAAGCCCCCAGATGTTAGTAAGGAGGATATTGCGGAGTTGACAGAGCTGGGTTCACCATTGTCATTTCCGGTGCCTAGGTCAATGCCGGGTGGTCCGTCTGGTTTCATTCCTTATTGACTTCATGGTGGTTTGATACAACTGAGTGGCTTGCTGAGCCATTTCAGAGGGCATGTAAGAGTCAACCACTTTGTTGTGGGTCTGGAGTCACATGTAGGCCAGACCAGGTAAGGACAGCAGATTCCCTTCCCTAAAGGTCAGTAGTGAAGGTGGGGGGATTCCTGCCCCACCATCATCCCACCTGATTTTATGCTCTCTCCGCATCCAAATACACTGCATGAAATTCTACTCTTGGTCTTTCAGGGAATGAAGGGATACGGAGAGCGGGCGCGAAGGTGGAGTTGAAGCCCAAGATTAGCCATGATCATATTGAATGGCAGAGCAGGCTTGAGGGGCCGAATGGTCTGCTCCTGCTTATGTTCTTGTGTTCACTCCCTCCACCACCCGCGTACTGTATCTGCAGTGTGTACCATCTATAAAATGCACTGCAGCAGCTCACCAAGGCTTCTTCAACAGACCCTTTCAAACACGCAACCATTGGCCACCCCATCCACAAAGATTCACTCCCTCCACCACCGACGCACAGTGGCAGCAGTGTGTACCATCTACAAGATGCACCACAGCAACGCACCAAGGCTCCTTAGACAGCACCTTCCAAACCCGCGACCTCTACCACCTACAAGGACAAGGGCAGCAAATAACATGGGAACATCATCACCAGCAAGTTCCCCTCTAAGTCACACACCATCCTGACTTGGAACTATATCACCGTTCCTTCACTGTCGCTGGGTCAAAATCCTGGAACTCCCTTCCTAACAACACTGTGGGTGTACCCGCAGCCCAAGGACTGCAGCAGTTCGGGAAGGTGGCTCACCACCACCTTCTCAAAGGCAATTAAGGATGGACAACAAATGCTGGCCTGGCCAGTGATGTCCACATCCCAAGAACAAAGAAATAAAGAGGGAAATCCAATATTGGTCAGGACACCGGGAAGAAATCCCCTGCTCTTCTTCAAAATCATGCCCTGGGATCTTTTACATCCACCAGAGAGGGCCTTGGTTTCACATCTCACCTTAGTGCTGTCACCTCTGACAGTGCAGCACTGCCTCAGGGCTACCAACACAGCCACAGCTGAAAACTATTATGAATTTATTTTCAGAGATTCCCAGTTTTCTGTATTAGATCACATAAACAAGTGCAGGTATTTTAGAAAGCCTAGCACAAGGTACCACACAGGGGAATATTAATAAGCATAATATAATAATAAGTGTAGAAAATGAAATTAAAACTGTCCAGAGGGGAGAAACTGAGAAGGTGGAGATAAGGACAGGTTTTCAGGCTGGATGAAAGTGGGTCAATGGTTTCAGTTTTCTGGTTACTGTGTAAAACAATGATTTGTATATATGCTGATAGGGAGCAGCATATAAACATGCAGATATCAAACAGGAAGCACAGTGAATATTTCTGAAGACCAAATGAAGCTGCAGATGATATTAATAAGGTGGTGGAATAAACAAAACAGCA
Organism: Heterodontus francisci; assembly: GCF_036365525.1. Classification (NCBI taxonomy): domain Eukaryota; kingdom Metazoa; phylum Chordata; class Chondrichthyes; order Heterodontiformes; family Heterodontidae; genus Heterodontus; species Heterodontus francisci. Next base: position 13,172,660 of record NC_090398.1, on the reverse strand, counting down.
GGAGACGGATGGTCCAGGTGGCAGAACGCTTGACTTTTCAATCAGAGCTTGTGAGGTCAAGGTTCATTCCAGAGACTTGAGCACAAATTCTAGGCTGACACTGCAGAACAGTACTGAGGGAATGTGTGACTGTCGGAGGGTCAGTACTGAGGCAATGTGGGACTGTCGGAGAGTCAGTACTGAGGGAATGTGGGACTGACAGAAAGTCAGTACTGAGGGAGCACTGCAGTGTCAGAGGGGCAGTACTGAGGGGGTGCTGCACTGTGGAGGTGCTGTCTTTCGGATAAGATGTTTAACTGAGGCAGCCCACCACTGCCCTCTGAGCTGGATGTAAAAGATCACATGGTACTATTTTGATAAAGAGCATCGGAGTTCTCCCCAGTTTCCTGATCAAATACCCATCTCTCAATCAACAGAACCAAAGCAAATGATGTGGTCATTCTGACATTGGGGTTTGCAAATTGGCTGCTTGTTTCCTACATTACAACAATTTGCGTACTGTGTGTAGTTCTGGTCACCTCATTACAGAAAGGATGTAATTGCACTAGAGAGGGTACAGAGGAGATTTATGAGGATGTTGCCAGGACTGGGAAAATGCAGCTATGAGGAAAGATTGGATCGGCTGGGGTTGTTCTCCTTGGAACAGAGAAGGCTGAGGGGAGATCTGATTGAAATATACAAAATTGTGAGGGGCCTGGATAGAGTGGAGGTGAAGCAGAGAGGTCAGTGATGAGAGGGCATAGATTTAAATTGATTGGTAGAAATTTTAGAGGGGAGATGAGGAAAAACCTTTTTCACCCAGAGGGTGGTGATGGTCTGGAACTCACTGTCTGAAAGGGTAGTTGAGGCAGAAACCCTCAACCCATTCAAAAGGAGTCTGGATATGCACCTCAAGTGCCGTAATCTGCAGGGCTACGGACCAAATGTTGGAAGGTGGGGTTAGAATAGGTGGCTCGTTTTCGGCCAGCACAGAAGCGATGGGCCAAGTGGCCTCTTTCTGTGCCTTAAACTTTCTATGATTCTATGATTTCAATTCGAGTGACTACACTTGAAAAATTGATGGTGAAATGCTTTGGAACATCCTGATGTTGTGAAAGGCTGGATATAATGCAGGTCCCTCTCTAACTGTGACGCGTTACATTTTGTTTCAGAGAGTTGAAAGTAACCCTTACATTTTGAATGAGAGAAAGCTGAGTGATGTAGAAGAGCAGGGGGCGGGTGGTGTGGGGATGGGGGTGGGGGGGGGGCGGTGGGAATGGTGTGGGGATGGGGGGTTCCAGATTCACAGAACATTCATTAGAGTACAGTATTGGGCTCCACACTACTGGAAAGACGTTGAGGATATAGAGAGGCTACAATATATATTCACTTGGATGCTGTCTGGTTTGAGGAAATACTAATACAAAGGAAGGTTTCATTGTCGGGCTGATTTTCATTAGAACAGAGGAGTTACAGGCTGATATTATGGAGGTGTTTAAAATGATGAAGGGATTGATACGTGTCAATAGTAACAGACTCTTTTCAGTAACTGTCGGGTCTATAACAGGAGACCTAGATATTAAATTAATGTAAGAAATAAGGAACTGGAGAAACCGTGTTATAGAGGGATAAGAGTCTGGAATGAATCTGCTTCATCCACGAGGCAGCCGGGGAGAACTCTGCAGCTGTTCTTCCATTAGTGAGCGGGGAACCTTTACAATCCCCCCGAGGGGACAAACAGGGTCTCGGTTTGAAGTAGAGACCATTGTTTACAAAGAGGGTCGTGGGGCTGTGGATGCACAAGCAGCGTTAGTGATCGAGACCGAGAGCGTGTCGACATTTAACAATCGATTCAGGAGGTAGTTGATGGGGACGTGGTTAAAGGGATATAGGAACAGGGTGGGAACATGGGACTATACCTACCACTATCACTCAGGTGGAGGATAAGGAACAACACGGACTGGGTGGGCCCAACAGCCTGTTTCTGTATCATCGTATTAAGGAAATTGCTAAATATGGACGGAAGAATTTCGAATGAAAATATCAAAATTAGAGCAGAATGTATGACTTTAAAATGGAAAATGAATTAAATCTATTCATCCTCGTCCACTAGGCCTCAGGCCTACCAGCCTCTCCATTTAAGACACCCTGCTTATACGTTCACTCAGCTCGGTGGCTGAGAACAGTCAATAGGCTGGAGATCACTGGGCCACAAACACCAGAGTCTACAACCAACCAGCTGAACAGGAAAGCCACATCCTTTGGGACAGTTATCTATCGGATAGCTCTCCTTAGACAACTGCCCTTCTTCACATACAGAGGAGGTGAAAATCAGCTTCCATTCCCAATTTAAAGACACCTTACAAAGTACTTACAGCGGCCGATCCAGCTCCACGTCCATGAACTGTGAATTTACAATGGACTTTGGTCAAAGTTGCTCCTTTTGAGTAATTAAATCAGGAGTGGCTACTGAGCATCATCAATTTCTGGCTATAAAATGAGCCCATTGCACATCAGGGGCGAGAGAGTCTTCCGTTCTGTGTATTAAAGGTGTGTTTTGCATATGGTTCAAAATGAAGCGAGTTTTCGAGAGCGCAGAAATGCTGGTGTAAATGGAAGGATTTTCCTGGGTCGGTGCCCAGACACAGAGGCTGGAATTTTACTGGCCCCGACCGATGGGACTCAAATTGGTTGAGGCTGGTCAAATAGCAGGAAGCCACATCAGGATGACCACCACCTGCCCTTCGCGCCCCATCTGAAGGGGGAAGTCTCCCAGCGGTGCGTCCAGATACAGAGCAGCTGTGCCCACCAGGTTGAGGCTGGAAAAGACCCCCAATAGGAGGCATTTTGAGGGGCTGCCAGAATTTTATTTTATTTATTTATTGAGAGATATGGCACTGAAACAGGTCCTTCGGCCCACCGAGTCTGTGCAGACCATCAACCACCCATTTATCCTAATCCTACATTAATCCCATATTCCTACCACATCCCCACAATTCCCCTACCACCTACCTACACTAGGGGCAATTTATAATGGCCAATTTACCTATCAACCTGCAAGGCTTTGGCTGTGGGAGGAAACCGGAGCACCCGGCGAAAACCCACGCGGTCACAGGGAGAACTTGCAAACTCCACACAGGCAGTACCCAGAATTGAACCCAGGTCGCTGGAGCTGTGAGGCTGCGGTGCTAATCACTGCGCCAATTTTGCCAATGATGAGGTTGCACCCACTGCGTAGGGAGGCTGCCAGCTTCATGGAGGTGCCAGCCCATGTTTTGGGTCAAGGGGCAGCGATGCCAGAGGCTCCATGCTGCTAAAAGAGGGTCCAGGGCAAGAAGGACTGCCTCCATGGCTTCAATTGCTGGAACAGTCTGCAAAACCATCTCAGCCAGCCAGTTTTCAAAAGTCAAACTGCAACATTGAATCTCATGTCCTCTCTCTCTCTGTGGCTGTTGCTTGGCAATCAGAATGCACCTTGGTTCACTGTGTCTCTGGAGAGATCTGAAAGGTGCACTGTTCTTTTACATTCTTAAAGGTGCACCGCAATATTTCCAAGGAGAGAAAAAAAAACACAGGACCATGACAATCGGCATTGCATTTATGTGTACAGGAGACTACATTTCTGTGTATTAATCCTCCGACAGTGCACCGTTCCCTCAGTACTGACCCTCCGACAGTGCAGCGCTCCCTCAGTACTGACCCTCCGACAGTGGGGCACTCCCTCAGTACTGACCCTCCAACAGTGCAGCGCTCCCTCAGTACTGACCCTCCAACAGTGGGGCACTCCCTCAGTACTGACCCTCCAACAGTGCAGCGCTCCCTCAGTACTGACCCTCCAACAGTGGGGCACTCCCTCAGTACTGACCCTCCAACAGTGCAGCGCTCCCTCAGTACTGACCCTCCAACAGTGCAGCGCTCCCTCAGTACTGACCCTCCAACAGTGCAGCGCTCCCTCAGTACTGACCCTCCAACAGTGCAGCGCTCCCTCAAAACTGACCCTCCAACAGTGCAGCACCCCCTCAGAACAGGCACTGGGAGTATCTCCTGGATTATGTGCTCAAGTTACTGACTTGAATCCCAAAAATTCTTCCTGGAGAGGAGAGAGTTATCACTGAACCAAGAGTTAATTTATACCGAGGCTTTACATTCAGGTCGATGTCATGTGAATCTATTATTTACTTCCAGTGCACAGCGATTACCTTGTTTATATAACAAACATCATAACATCTGCATCGGGGGCTTGCTTAAGATTTGAAGCAGTTCACCTGTCCCTGACTCCTGGGGTTTTGTTGGATGAGGGGTATCAGACAGCTTTCACTGCATTGTAACTGTGTACCACATTTATTGCTGCTGAGGCCTCACAAAATGACTCCATGGGCTGAAGATTTTCCATGGAAGTGGGAAACAGGATCCAGATTCTTTTTCAGATCAGAAACCTGCCTTTGGTGGGAAACTGATTAAAGTTAAGATTTTCATGTGGGTGTGCCTTTAAATGAAATGCAGATGGGATTCCTGTCCAAATAAGGGCAGTTGGGGCAGACTCTCGAAGTTGGAGGGGGCCAGAGGCCTTCCAGCTTCAGAACAGCGCCCAGCTGCAGTACAAGGTAAGTAAGCACCTCAACAAGAAGGTGCCCTCTCAGCCACTTTTTAAAAACTTTAATAAAGAAGTAGAACAATGTGGAGAAATTGAGTAGATTGGACCTATTCTCTCTGGAGTTCAGAAGAATGAGAGATGACCTCATTGAAGCGTGTAAGATTCTGTGATGGCCAGTGGTGACAGGCCAAGGATGTCAGGAACACATGTGACAAGCCAAGTGTAACAGGAACAAGTGTGACAGGCTAAGCATAACATGTCAAGCGTGACAGAAACAATTCTCACAGGAACAAGTGAACAGGCCAAGTATCATAGGCCAAGTGTGACAGGCCAAGTGTGACATGAAGAAGCGTGACAGGCCAAGTGTGACAGGAACAAATGTGACCCGCCAAGTGTGACAGGAACAAGTGTGACCCGCCAAGTGTGACAGGAACAATTCTGATAGGCCAAGAGTGACAGGCCAGGCACAACATGTCGAGTGTGACATGAACAAGTGTGACCCACTAAGTGTGGACAGGAACAATTCCGACAGGTCAAGTGTAACAGCCTAAGTATGGCAAGAACAAGTGTGACAGGCCAAGCATGTCAGGAACACATGTGACAGGCCAAGAATAACAGGCCAAGCGTAAAGGAACAAACATGACAGGAACAAATGTAACAGGAAGAAATGTGACAGAACAAGTGTGACAGGAACAAGTGTGACAGGAACAAGCGTGACAGGTCAAGCATGACAGGTCATACGTGAGAGGAACAACTCTGACAGGCTAGGCATGACAGGCCAAGTGTGACAGGCCAAGCATAACATGTCAAGTGTGACAGGAACAATTCTCACATGAACAAGTGTGACAGGTCAGGCGTTTCCGGTCAAGTGTGACATGAACAAGCATGACAGGAACAAGCGTGACAGGAACAAACGTGACAGGAACAAGTGTGACAAGAACAAGTGTGACAAGAACAAGTGTGACAGGAGCAATTCTGAAAGGCCAAGTATGACAGGCAAGGCATAACATGCCAAGAGTAACAGGAACATGTGTGACAGAACAAGAGTGACTGTCCAAGCATGATAGAAGCAAGTGTGACAAGTCAAGTGTTACAGACCATGTATGACATTAACAAGTATGACAGGCCAAATGTGACAGATCAAGTGTGACAAGAACAATTCTGACAGGTCAAGCGTGACAGGCCAAATGCATACAGGAACAATTCTGACAGGTCAAGCGTGACAGGCCAAGTGCATACAGGAACATGCGTGACAGGAACATGTGTGACAGGCCAGGCGTAAGAGGCCAACCATGGCAGGAACAAGAGTGACTGGCCAAGCATGTCAGGAACACGTGTAACAAACTAAGTCTAACAGAAACAAGTGTGACAGGTCAAGAATAACAGGCCAAGCATAACAGGAACAAGCGTGACAGTAACAAGTGTGACAGGCCAAGCATGTCAGGAACATGTGTGACAAGCCAAGTGTAACAGGAACAAGTATGAAAAGCCAAGGGTAACTGGCCAAGAGTAAAATGCAAGACTGACAGGAACAAATGTAACAGGCCAAGCACGAAAGGCGCGAGTGTGAAAGGCCAAGCGTGACAGGAACAAGTGTGACAGGTCAAATGTGATAGAACAAGTGTGACAGGAACAATTCTGACAGGTATAGCATGACAGGCCAAGTGTGACAGAAACAACTCTGACAGGCCAGGAATGACAGGCCAGGCATAACATGTTAAGTGTGACAGAAACAATTCTCTCAGGAACAAGTGTGACATGAATAAGCGTGACAGGCAAAGCATGACAGGAACAAGTGTGACAGGCCAAGTGTTACAGGACATGTATGACATGAACAAGCGTGACAGGCCAAATGTTACAGGCCAGGCATAACATGCCAAGTGTGACAGGAACATGTGTGACAGGCCAAGAGTGACAATCCAAGCGTGACAGGAAGACGTGTGACAGGTCAAGTGTACAGGCCATGTATGACATGAGCAAGCATGACAGGCAAACTGTGACAGGTGAAGTTTGACAGGAACAATTCTGACTGGTCAAGCCTGACAGGCCAGATGTCACAAGTCAGACGGAATAGAGCGGAAGTAAGTTTCAAGGGAGTAAGACCAGGATGGAAGGCCTCTACTTTAATGCCAGGAGTATTACAGGTAAAACGGATGAGTTAAGGGCAAGGATTGACTTGTGGAATTGTGATATAGTAGCCATCACGGAGACATGGTTGAGGGAGGGGCAGGATTGGCAGCTCAATATCCCGGGACCTAGAATCTTCAGGCGAGACAGAGGAGGGGGTAAAAGAGGATGGGGCATTGCAATATTAGTTAAGGAGTCAGTTACTGCAGTAAGGAGAGATGATATCTTGGAGGGGGCATCAAATGAAGCTGTATGGGTAGAGTTTAAGAATAAAAAAGGGACAGCCACATTGCTAGGTGTTTATTATAGACCCCCAGATAGTCAGTGGGAAATTGAGGAGCAAATATGTGCGCAATTCGCAGAGGTGTGTAAAAATAATAATAGGGTAATTATATTAGGTGATTTCAACTTTCCCAACATTAATTGGGATAGTCATCGTGTTATGGGCTTAGATGGAGTGGAGTTCTTAAAATGTATTCAGGAGAACCTTTTAGCTCAATATGTAGAGGATCCAACAAGGGAGGGTGCAGTGCTGGACCTAATTCTGGGAATGAAGCCGGACAGGTGGTTGATGTGCTGGTGGGGGTACATTTTGGTGATAGTGACCATAACATGGTACAATTTAAGGTGGCTATGGAGAAAGAAATAGACAAGTTGCAAAAAAAGGTTTTGGATTGGGGGATAGCGAATTTTAGTAAAATAAAGCAGGATCTGGCCAAGGTAGACTGGAAACAGTTACTTGTCCGGAAATCTACAGAAGAGCAGTGGGGGGCATTCAAAAAGGAAATGGGGAGGGTACAGGCCCAACATTTTCCCTCTAGGGTAATAGGTAGGAGCAAAAAGCCCAGAGAACCATGGATGACCAGAAACATTCAGGGTACGATGAAAAGGAAAAGCGAGGCTTTTAGCAAATACAAGGAGAGCAAATCAATGGAAGCATTAGTGGAGTACAAAAAGTGTAGGATGGAGCTTAAGAAAGCAATTAAGAGAGCAAAGAGGGGATATGAGAAAGCTCTGGCTGGTAAAAGTAAGGAAAATCCCAAGATATCCTATAAGTATATCAATGGGAAGAGGATAACCAGGGAAAGAGTAGGACCCATTAGGGACCAAGGGGGAAATCTGTGGGTGGAGCCAGAGGACATTGGTAGGGTGTTGAACGAATACTTCACATCTGCCTTCACCCAAGAGAATGAGGATGTAGATATGGAACTGAGAGAGAGAGACTGTGAGGTTCTTGAGCAAATTGTCATAGGGAGTGACAGGATATTGGAGTTTTTGGAATGCTTAAAAGCGGGCAAAGATCCAGGTCCGGACGATTTGTGTCCCAGGACGCTGTGGGAGGCGAGGGTGGAGATTGCAGGGGTTCTGACCCTAATTTTTAATTCCTCTCTGGCCACAGGGGAGGTGCCAGAGGACTGGAGAACAGCTAATGTGGTCCCACTATTTAAGAAAAGTTGTAGAGATAAGCCAGGGAACTACAGACCAGTAAGTCTCACGTCAGTGGTTGGAAAACTATTGGAGAAAATTCTGAAGGACAGAATCTATCTCCGCTTGGAGAGGCAAAATTTGATTAGGAATAGTCAGCATGGCTTTGTCAGAGGGAGGTCATGCTGAACAAATTTGATTGAATTTTTTGAGCATGTGACCAGGTGTGTAGATGAGGGTAGTGCAGTTGATGTAGTTTACATGGATTTCAGGAAAGCCTTTGACAAGGTCCCACATGGGAGACTTATCAAGAAAGCAAATGCACATGGGATACAAGGTAACTTGATAAGGTGGATTCAAAATTGGCTTAGCTGTAGAGACAGAGAGTGATGATAGACGGCTGTTTTAGTGACTGGAAGCCAGTGTCCAGTGGAGTACCACAGGGATCTGTGCTGGGTCCCCTATTGTTTGTCATTTATATAAACGACATAGATGACTATGTGGGGGGTAGGATCAGTAAGTTCGCGGATGACACAAAGATTGGCCGAGTGGTTAACAGTGAAGTGGAGTGTCTTAGGTTACAGGAAGATATAGACGGGATAGTCAAATGGGCAGAAAAGTGGCAGATGGAACTTAACCCTGAAATGTGTGAGGTGATACACTTTGGAAGGAGCAACGTGACACGGAAGTATTCAATGAAGGGCCTGACTGGGAAGTTCCGAGGAACAAAAGGACCTTGGCGTGTCTGTCCATAGACCTCTGAAGGCAGAAGGGCAGGTTAATATGGTGGTGAAAAAGGCAGATGGGACACTTGCCTTTATCAATCAAGGCATAGATTACAAAAGCAGGGAGGTCATGTTGGAGTTGTATAGAACTTTGGTAAGGCCACAGCTGGAGTACTGTGTGCAATTCTGGTCGCCACATTATAGGAAGGATGTAATTGCATTGGAGGGGGTGCAGAGCCGATTCACCAGGATGGTGCCTGGGATGGAACATTTAAGACACTCAGCGGGTCTGCGGCGTCTGTGGAGAGAGAAGCAGAGTTGACGTTTCGGGTCAGTGACCTTTTGGATTATACTTCATGGTGGATTTTCTTCATTGTTAGTTCTGTTTATGGGCGGCACAGTGGCGCAGTGGTTAGCACCGCAGCCTCACAGCTCCAGCGACCCGGGTTCAATTCTGGGTACTGCCTGTGTGGAGTTTGCAAGTTCTCCCTGTGTCTGCGTGGGTTTTCTCTGGGGGCTCCAGTTTCCTCCCACAAGCCAAAAGACTTGCAGGTTGGTAGGTAAATTGGCCATTATAAATTGCCCCTAGTATAGGTAGGTGGTAGGGAAATATAGGGACAGGTGGGGATGTGGTAGGAATATGTGATTAATGTGGGATTAGTATAAATGGGTGGTTGATGGTCGGCACAGACTCGGTGGGCCGAAGGGCCTGTTTCAGTGCTGTATCTCTAAACTAAGCTATGAAGAGAGGTTGGATAGGCTTGGGTTGTTTTTGCTGGAGCAGAGAAGACTGAGGGGTGACCTGATCGAGGTGTACAAGATTATGAGGGGCATGGACAGGGTGGATAGGGAGCAGCTGTTCCTCTTAGTTGAAGGGTCAGTTACGAGGGATCACAAGTTTAAAGTGAGGGGCTTAAGGGGGATTTGATGAAGAACTTTTTTACCCAGAGGGTGGTGACGGTCTGGAATGCCCTGCCTGGGAGGGTGGTAGAGGCGGGTTGCCTCACATCCTTTAAAAAGTACCTGGATGAGCACTTGGCACGTCATAACATTCAAGGTTATGGGCCAAGTGCTGGCAAATGGGATTAGGTCGACAGGTCAGGTGTCTTTAATGCATCGGTGCAGACTCGATGGGCCGAAGGGCCTCTTCTGCACTGTATTATTCTGTGATTCTGTGATTCTGTGACAGAAACAAATGTGACAGGCCAAGCATGACAGGAACAAGCGTGACAGGAACAAGTGTGACAGGAACAATTCTGACAGGCCAAGCGTGACAGGAACAAGCGTGACAGGAACAATTCTGACAGGCCAAGCGTGACAGGAACAAGTGTGACAGGAACAATTCTGACAGGCCAAGCGTGACAGGAACAAATGTAACAGGCCAGGAAAAACAGGCCATGCATGGTAGGAATAAGAGTGACAGGACAAGCATATCAGTAACACGTGTAACAGGCTAAGTGTAACAGAAACACGTGTAACAGTCCAAGAATAAGAAGAATAAGCATGACAGGAACAAGTGTGACAGGCCAAGCATGTCAGGAACATACGTGACAAGCTAAGCATAACAGAAACAAGTGTGAGAGGCCAAGGGTAACATGCCAAGAGTGACAGGAACAAATGTAACAGGTCAAATATGACAGAATAAGTGTGACAGGAACAAGCGTGACAGGTCAAGCGTGCCGGGAACAACTCTGACAGGTCAATGATGACAGGCCAAGTGTGACAGGAACAATTCTCACAGGAACAAGTGCGGCATGCCAGGTGTGACAGTCCAAGTGTGACAGGCCAAGTATGATATGAACAATTGTGGCAGGCCAAGCATGACAGGAACACGTGTGGCAAGCCAAATGTGAAAGGAACAATTCTGACAGGCCAGATGTGACTGCATTAAGTGTGACAGGAACAAGCCTGACAGGAACATGCGTGACAGGCCAAGCATGTCAGTAACATGTGTGACAAGCCAAGTGTGACAGGAACAAGTGTGAGAGCCAAGGGTGACAGGCCAAGTGTGACAGGAATGAGTGTGACAGGTCAAGAGTGACAGGCCAAGTGTGACAGGTCAAGTCTTACAGGCCATGTGTGACACAAAGAAGCGTGGCAGTCCAATGTGACAGGTCAATTGTGACAGGAACATTTTTGACTGGTCAAACATGACAGGCCAGGTGTGACTGTAACAAGTGTAACAGGCCAAGCAAAGCAGGAACAAGTGTGACAGGCCAAGCATGTCAGGAACATGTGTAACAAGCCAAATGTGACAGGGTAAGAATAACAGGCCAAGCGTAACAGGAACAAGTGTGACAGAAATAATTCTGACAGGCCAAGCGTGACAGGCCAAGCATAACATGTCAAGTGTGACAGAAACAATTCTCACAGGAACAGGTGTGACAGGCCAAGTGTGACATGAACAAGCGTGACAGGCCAAGTGTGACAGAAACAATTCTGACTGACCAGGTGTGACAGGAACATGTGTGACAGGCCAAGTGTGACAGGCCAGTTGAAACATGCCAAGTGTGACAGGAACAAGTGTGACAGGTCAAGTGTTACAGGTCATATTTGACATATTCTCACAGGAACAGGTGTGACAGGCCAAGTGTGACATGAACAAGCGTGACAGGCCAAGCATGACAGAAACAATACTGACTGACCAGGTGTGACAGGAACATGTGTGACAGGCCAAATGTGACAGGCCAGGTGTAACATGCTAAGTGTGACGGAACAAGTGTGACAGGTCAAGTGTTACAGGTCATATTTGACACAAACAAGCATGACAGGCAATCTGTGACAGGTCAGGTGTGACAGGAACAATTCTGATAGGTCAAGCATGACAGGCCAAGTGTGACAGGCATCAGCGTGACAGGACAGGCGTAACATGCCAAATGTGACAGGAACAAGTGTGACAAGCCAAGAGTGACAGTTCATGTGTTATAGGAACAAGCGTGACAGGTCAAGTGTTACAGGCCATGTATGACACGAACAAGCGTGACAGCCTAAGCATGACATAAACAATTCTCACAGGAACAAGTGTCACAGGTCAGGTGTGACACGCCAAGTGTGACATGAACAAGCGTGACAGGCACAATTCTGACAAGCCAAATGTGATCCATCAAGTGTGACAGGAACATTTCAGACAGGCCAAGCGTGACAGGTAAAGCATAACACGACAAGTGTGACAGGAACAGGTGTGACAGGCCAAGAGTGACAGTCCAAGCGTGACAGGAACAAGTGTTACAGGCCATGTATGACACGAACAAGCATGACAGGCCAAGTGTGACAGGAACAAGCGTGACCAGAGCAAGTGTGACCCACCAAGTGTGACAGGAACAATTCTAACTGGCCAAGCGTGACAGGAACAAGTGTGACAAGCCAAGTGTGACAGGCCAAGCATGGCAGGAACAAGTGTGACAAGAGCAAGTGTGACAGAAACAAGCGTGAGAGAAACAAGTGTGACAGGCCAAGTGTGACAGAAACAAGTCTGACGGGAATAAGTGTGACAGGCCAAGCTGACAGACTAAGTGTGACAGGAACACAGGAAGTTTGCAGGATACACAAGATTATTAGCCCACGGTTGCCTAATAGTCAATTGTCTGGGAAGGTGGGAGGGGCTTCAACTGATTTATTACCACATGTGGGAGATTTTCCTCTTCCTCCCTCCCAGTACACTCTGCGAGTGAACATCAGATAAATCACAGCCAGCCCATGTCCATCCATTGGCGTAAATATTAATCCATGGGCTGGGAGAACACAATTTACTGATCTGTTTTCCTCACATTCAAGTAGCAAACACCCCCTCCCCCGACACCCCTTTAAAAAGTTTCCAAATAGCACTCGCTGTCACACACTTCCTGTAACACTTAGCGTTTCCCTGAATCGTAGGAAATTTTATTCTAACTCACACAATACTGGGTCGGCTCGCTGAGCCTCAGCTAGGGAAGATTCATTTAATTCATTCCATGGGTCTCCTAACTTTCCAAAGAAAGTCTCAGACAGACAGACCTGGTCATCTGCCTGCAGTGCTAATTCAATCTCCTCTGGAGGAGCTGGTTTGATCATGGCCTGATTTACTACATATTCAGAGAAACAGCAGGGGTCTGTCTCCTGCCACTGCCCTGTCTCTCTGACCTCCTGCGGTCTTTCTTTCACTACTGGAGGTGGGGGGCGACCGCCTTCACCCCCGCCAGATCATTACCTAGCAGCAGGTCAACCCCATCCACAGGCAAACTAGGAACAATCCCTACGGTCACCGGTCCTGAAGCTAGATCGGTGTACAGGTACAGGCATACACTGCCCTCCAATACCATTCACCACCATTCTGATGTTCACTGCACTCTCTGGGGGAAAAGGTCAGGCCTTTTCCCAGTAAAAGGGATCTAGTGGCCCCTGTGTCCCTGAGAATTACTATGGGCTTGCTTGGCTCACTCGACTGGTATGGGGTTACTTTCCCTTTGGATACAAAACCCTAATAACCTTCAGGAAACCCTATTAACCTCTCCTGCACTTGCAGCCATAAGCTTCCTGGGTCTGACTCTTACTGCAGTTAAAGCCACAGCTTGTTCTGCTGTGCTTTCCATCAGACTTTCTCCTTCACTGAGCGGGTGTGCCCTGGTTAACCCTGCAGGTTTTCCCATTAGTTTCCAGCAGTCAGCTTTAAATGCTGAAGCAAACAGGTCTTTGGGTCTCGCTCCTGCTCATAGTACTTCCCTTTTTGGCGAGAGGAGGACCCCCTGTGTTTCCTGCTTTTCTTTCTCTCCCAGGATTGCTTGGGTTCCTTTCACCTTCCCACCCTTTGTCCTTTTCAGATTTGTGGGGGTGACTAGGAAAGGTTCTCCTTCGGGAAACCAACTTATAAATTAAAGCAAATTCATCAGCCAGAACGGCCGCTTGCCGGGCTCTCTGAACACTCTGCTCCTCTGCATGGGTCTTTATGAGTGTGGGAGAGAGTGTTTAAATTCCTCTAACAGAATTACTTCTCTGAGATTCTCATAGCTGAGCTGTACTTTAAAAGCCCTCAGCCACTGGTCAAAAGCCAGCTGCTTACTTCTCTCAAACTCCAGATAAGTTTGATTAGCTTGCTTCTTGACGGTTCTAAACATTTGGCGATAGGCTTTGGGTTCTAATTAATTTGCCCCAAGGATAGCGTTTTTTGTCAGTTCATAATTTGATGAACTCTCATCTCATTTGAATAAACCTCATGGGCTTTTCCAGTTAGTTTGCTTTGCAGTAAAAGAGGCCAGGTCTCAGCTGGCCATTTTAGCTGCCTTGTCAGTTTCTCAAAGGACCCAAAAAAAACTTCTACATCCTCCTCCTTGAATCTTGGAATTAGTGGAGCTATTTTTAACAATTCTGTGCCCAGCCCTGAATTACGCTCCTCTATATTGGCCATGCTTTCACTGGGGTTATTCTGTCATCCCCTAGTTAACTCATTAACTTCAGCTCTCTTTCTTCACATTCCCTCCGTAATATTCTTTCTCTCTCCCTCTCCTGCCTTTCATTATCTTCACGTTCCTTCCGGAAGGCTCTCTCTTTCTCCCTCTCCTGCCTATATCTTTCTCTTTCTTCTAATTTAAGTTTCCTCTGTTCCAATTGTATCTTTGCGAACAATACCTTGTCTGCTTCCAACCCTGTTTCTGCTTCTTCAGATTGAAGGGAAAAATAGTTGGCCACTAGTCTTAGGAGTTCAGACTTCCTACCCTTGCCAAGTACAGTGATCCCACACTGCTCAGCCATTTTCCTCAACTCCTCCATAGACAGTGGTTTTAACTTATCCCAAGTTATTTCACCCTGGCTTGGGGAGCTACTAGCTTCAGTTGCAGACATGTTAGTATTCAGTCACACCCACCCACAAGAAAACCTGTATTGAACTCTTGCTCTTTTTTGATTGGGAATAATCTGGCTTCCCACTTCTAATTTCTCTCATTTGTGGGTCAATTCCGGATGCTAGCACCCAAATTTCTGTTGTGACCAGGGAAGAAAGGTGTCAAGGGGTAGCTCTCAGCCTTCACCTAGTCTTATCACAACAGGGTTTAATTTTAAACACACCGTGTTTTCAGATCCCCCTTGGTGAATCCTTGTTCATCGCTTTCCAATTACAAGGCAAAGAAAGCAGCACAGTCAGGTTTTCCTAGGTTTAAAGAAGAAAAGTTGAAATTTATTAAACTTAAACCTAAACTTTAGTTCAGTTGATGCCGACAGATACACAACACGCCCACGCTAGCATGTATACGTGATAAACATATTGCAAACAGAGACAGAAAAGAGCAAAAGAAAAATAAAGTGGAAAAGTTTGAGGCAATATCTGAAGAGTTTTTTCTACGGTTCTTCGAGCTCACTGTAGAGTGCTTGATTGTGGGTAGATCTTGCTTTTTGTTGGGGCCGGCTGCCAAGCTGCTGCAGCAACTGGTCGTTGTGGTTGTGCACACCAGACCACAGGATGTGTCGTCATTTCTCTCCTTTGCCAGCTAGTGACTCCCAGGTGCAATAGCCGACATTTAGGACCTTCATGCCACACTGGCAAACGTCCTTGAAGTGGGGCTTTGGACACCCCGCTGGTCTCTGGTCCCGGCTACCTCACCATACAGCAGGGCCTTGGGTATGCAATCGTCTTCCTTCCTGCGGACCTGTCTGAACCACCAAAGCCGCCTCTGTTGGATGAATGCCAAGGTACCTGGGAGCTTTGCCTTTGAGAGGGCTGTTGCATTCGTCACTTGGCAGCTTCATGCGTGGCACTTGTGACAGAACCTGACCTGTCAAGGATTGGCCTTCATAGCCATCAGGAAAGGTGCAGTAAGAGAGTACATCCCACCTATATAGATTGTTTGCTGCGTGTCCATCATCTTTCATAGATGGAAGGATGCCAACACACAAAATGTAAATACTCCTTAGGAGAATGAAAGTAGCTTTTAAAAGATGCATTTGATCTTCTAAATCTTACCATAGGATCAATAGTGAAGCACAGGAAAGATATAACTGTGCACATGTGTCTTCACGTCAAGTGGTGGACAGGCCAATCAGGATGCTGAGATCATGGTCCCAGTGCCTGGGCAGGTCAGGGGGGCCCTTGCAGTCTGCTCCTGTTAAAGGGTTGAGGATTGTGGTAGCCTGTTGTGCGTGCACAACCTTGTCCCACAGGAAGGTATGATTCTTGGTGAGGTGAGAGTGACTGCCCTTGACATCAAGGCGGCACTTGACCGAGTATGGCATCAAGGAGGCCTAGCAAAACTAGAGTCAATGGGGAATACTCTCCGCCGGTTGGAGTCATACTTAGCGCAAAGGAAGATGGTTGTGGTTGTTGGAGGTCAATCATCTGAGCTCCGGGACATCACTGCAGGAGTTCTTCAGAGTAGTGTCCTAGGCCCAGCCATCTTCAGCTGCTTCATCAATGACCTTCCTTCAATCATAAGGTCAGAAGTGGGGATGTTCGCTGATGATTGCACAATGTTCAGCACCATTCGAGACTCCTCAGATACTGAAGCAGTCCATAGAAATGCAGCAAGACCTGGACAATATCCAGGCTTGGGCTGATAAGTGGCCAGTAACATTCGCGCCTCACAAGTGCCAGGCAATGACCATCTCCAACAAGAGAGAATCTAACCATCTCCCCTTGACATTCAACGGCATTACCATCGCTGAATCCCCCACTATCAACATCCTAGGGGCTACCATTGACCAGAACCTGAACTGGAGGAGCCATATAAATACCGTGGCTACAAGAGCAGGTCAGAGGCTAGGAATCCTGAGGCGAGTAACTCACCTCCTGACTCCCCAAAGCCTGTCCACCATCTACAAGGCACAAGTCAGGAATGTGATGGAATATTCTCCACTTGCCTGGATGGGTGCAGCTCCAACAGCATTCAACAAGCTCGACACCATCCAGGACAAAGCAGCCCGCTTGACTGGTAACCCCATCCACAAACATTCACTCCCTTCACCACCGACGCACAGTGGCAGCAGTGTGTACCATCTACAAGATGCACTGCAGTAACGCACCAAAGCATCTTAGGTAAGCACCTTTGAAATCTGCGACCTCTACCACTTCGAAGGACAAGGGCGGCAGATGCATGGGAACACCACCACCTGCAAGTTCCCCTCCAAGTCACACACCATCCTGACTTGGAACTATACCGCCGTTCCTTCACTGTCGCTGGGTCAAAATCCTGAAACTCCCTTCCTAACAGCACTGTGGGTGTACCTACCCCACCATGGACTGCAACGGTTCAAGAAGGCAACTCACCACCACCTTCTCAAGGACAATTAGGGATGGGCAATTAATGCTGGCCTGGCCAGTGACACCCGCGTCCCATGAACGAATGAAAAAAAAAAAATTCTTCACTCTGCAGACGAAATCGAGGCAGAAATTGATGAACTGGAGGATTGCAACATAGATATTGCTCGAGCTATGCCTCAGGGAGCACTTGAGGAAGCGCCAGCTGAAGCCGCCAGGATGAGGAGAGAGCAGCTGCTGGCTGATGTAATTGGAGATTGAGAATGGCAAAATCCCTCTCCCTGGAAAACAGACAAAAGAACAGTGTTGATGGAAAGTGAAACAACTAACTTTTTATTTTAGCAGCAAAGACTCATTGTAAGACCTTTGAGGTCGTTATTACTGAACAATATAAACTTCAGGAGCTTAGCGCGAGACTTTTAATACCATCTTTGCTAATTGGCTACTTTTCTACTTTGTAAACTGTTGTAACGTTAAAATGGTTCAAGCTAATAAAATTATTCTGAATACTGTAGAATGACTACAGGCCCATGTGTAAATACAACAGACTCAAATGGAGAACAACCAGCAGTTTATTAATATACCTCTCAATATTTAACACAACTCTGCCTGACCCTCTTAAGATCCTTCAGAAACAGCACACCATCCCCAGTCAATGAATGCCCCCAAAGCATTATGAGCCATCTTACTATAAACAGACATGCATAATATATACCACTTTGGCTTCTTTCTTTTTTTCATTCTGTCATGGGAAATGGGTGTCGCTGGCAAGGCCAGCATTTGTTGCCCATTCCGAATTGCCCTTGCCAACTGAGTGGCTTGCTAGGCCATTTCAGAGGGCAGTTAGAGTCGACCACATTGCTGTGGGTCTGGAGTCACATGTCGGCCAGGTAAGGACAGCAGATTTCCTTCCCGAAAGGACATTAGTCAACCAGATGGGTTTTTACAACAATCGACAATGGTTTCATGGCACCATTACTGAGACTAGTTTTCATTTCCATATTTAAATGAATTAATTAACTGAATTTAAATTCCACCAGCTTGCATGGTTTGGGTAAGACTTGTTAGGTAGTTTGGAGGCAATTTCACTTTCACTCCGTGGTGTGAAAACAAGTGAACTTTACAAGCACTTAATAAGCCCTGTCTCCAAAGGCAACTGAAGTTTACCATCCCATGACGTCATCTAACCCTGAACACCTCATCCACCCACAAATAAGATCTCTGCTTCAAAAACCTTTTAAATCTTAACTGAAAATCATAGAAGAATAGAATCTTAGAACTGTTACAGTGTAGAAGGAGGCCATTCGGCCCATCGTGACCCTGTCCTTCAAAACCGAGACGCTGACTTTTTTAGGCTCCCGACACTTACCATTGCCGATAAGCCAGTGACTCTTTACCTCCATTTCGTTGAAAAGCATGTTGCGGTCTTATTCACTAAAGTTATGACATCTGTTCCTCTCATTTGCTTCTCGCGCTGCCATCTCCTTTTCTGTAAGTGAGTAAATAAGTGCTCTTCAAAAGAATTGTTTCACTGAGCTCATCTTTTTAAAGACTGCCCAATGCAATTTCCCACCTACTTTAAAGTTTTTAAAAGCTTTCAAAAGTTCATTAAATGAAGTCAGTGACAAGTGTAGGGTGCCTAAAAAAGTAGGCATCTTGGTTTTGAGGGAAGTCGCAGAGACTGAGACTGCTAACAGCACTGGTCCACAGATTGCGGAGCAATGTCGAAGGAAATTGAGGGCTTTCGTCTGATCTGCCAGTATTTGTAGAGTTCTTGGATTTTTTTTTATGTTATAAAAGTGTTAGAAGTTTATAAAATAATGTAGAATTTTATAATTTTTATAAATGCTTCTAGAAGTTTGCGACAACCAGGTGAGAAAGAGGTCGAGGGGTCCCTTTCAGCCTTCATCATGTCTTACTGTAACAGGGTTTAATGTTAGACACACCGTGTTTTTAGCTCCCCCTTGCTGAATCCTTGTTCATCGCTTTCCAATTATAAGGCAAAGACGCTGGCACAAACAGGCTTTCTTCTTAGGTTTAAAGAAATATTAAACTTAAGCTCTAATTTGGTTAACGCCTACGGATATACGTGCATGCATATGTGGTACACACATGCAAATAGAGACAGAAAAGAGCAGAAGAAAAATAAAGTGGAAAAGTTTGAGGAAATATCAGAAGAGTTTTTGTTACGGTTCTTCGAGCTCACTGTAGAGTCCTTGATTGTATGCAGATCTTGCTTTTCATTGGGGCCCAGTATTCTTCTTAAACCTTGTTCGCTGTAGGAGACTCTAGTCTCTTAGGGTTGATGTGTCTTCAGTGGATTCAGAGGCTTGTGAGAAAGAGATGGGAGCAGGCAGGCAGACAGGAGGTCTTCTTCAATCCAGGAGCATTCTGCTTTCTTCAGGCTCTCAGTTCAAACTGTACAATTCAAAAAACTCAGGTTGCCCAGCAGGTTAGTCATGTGACCAGCTGGTTTGATTGTGTGGGTTGAATGTCAGGGAATGGCCCTTTGACCTTCCAAACACTGTCTGTTAATATGCAAACGTATTTTCCAGCCACGGCTGATCCCTCACTCCAGTAACAGTTTAAAATCAAGGTTCATGACAAAATTAATGTGCCTCTTTTTTGGCCTAGCATGACCCCTCCACACCCAGCAGAATGAAATGCAACTTGAGAAAAGGCGCATTTCATTAAAACAGTCGAGAAAAATGTCAGATACAGAAAAAAACAGGCATTTCTCTCATTCATTCCCATTCATTCATAAATCCTAAAACCTATTACAGCCTGTCTTCTCTTGGTGCTAGTGCTGCTTTAATTGCCCACATTTTGGCATCACAATAAACATGTGTTTTTTTTGGGAGGGGGGTTTCTCTTCCGGTTGCCCATTTCCATGGCTGCCTAGGGTCTTTATTCTTGCTGAGGTAATTTTTTTTTAAAGTGTCAGCAGTGGTCGGGTCTATCTTGAACTCTCTTTCAGTGCTTTGCTGAGCCATGCAAAGGCTTTTGACTTCAGGGGATGGGTGCTTCCCTTTTTTCTGACTGTGGGGGAGGATTCTTTGCTAATCTCCCTTGGTCCCAGAGGACACTCCTGCCTGAAGGTATTTGTGCAGACTCTACTGCAATCCCCTGTGACACTTCGACTAGGTGAGGCATCACCCTCATGGTTTCTCTGCCTCCTTGAGGTCTTTCTTTGTCTCTGCAGGTTCCTGTAAATGCTGTTAGCAACTCTGGTGGGGTACTTTTAGTGTCTGCATTTACAGAGGAGGATCTGAGGTCCAACTTTTCTCATTTTCCAGGGTTGGCTGATCGGACAGTAAGGGTTTTCATTCGGGATTCCTCCCGGACTTCCTTTAACCTACCCTCTTGGTCACTTTTTCCCCTTCCCTTTCTAAACTTTTGCCAGCCTTGTGCCTGCCTGTCTGCTTTTGTTCTTGGCGGGGGTCCCTTACAGTTCAACAGCGCTCTGCTGGAGGGTCCTCCTCACGCCGGTACAGGACTTAGGGGTGCAGGTTTCACTGTAGCTTGGGGCCTACCCTCAAGCTGACACATGTGGCAACTCCTGCAGCACTCCACCACACCTTTGTGGAGTTTTGGCCAGTCAAACTGCTGTCTTATGCGGGCTTTGGTCTTTCGTATACCGGCATGTACAGCCACTGTAGTCTCGTGGGCCCTTCTTAATATTTCTCCCCAGTACCTCTGCGGCACCACTAACTGGTGAACTACTGCCCACTCCTTGCTCTCAGGTCTGTGAGGAGAACTCCATTTCCTCATCAGTACCTCAATCTTTAAACAGCAGCAATCAGGGACTCCCTCTGCTTTAATTTCAGATTGGGCAGCCTGTGCTAAACCCTCTCAATACTGGGTCGGCTCACTGAGCCTCTGCTAGGGAAGATTCATTTAATTCATTCCCTGGGTCTCCTAACTTTTCAAAGTCTCAGACAGACAGACCTGGTCATCTGCCTGCAGTGCTAATTCAATCTCCTCTGGAGGAGCTGGTTTGATCATGGCCTGATTCACTTCACATTCAGGGAAACATCTCCCACCACTGCCCTGTCTCTCTGATCTCCTGCAGTCTTTCTTTCACTACTGGGAGGCTACCAGCTTTACCCCCACTAGATCATTACCTAAGAGCAGGTCAACCCCATCCACAGGCAAACTCGGGACAATCTGGTCACCGGTCCAGAAACCAGGTCGCACTCCAGGTGCACCCAGTGTACAGGTACAGGCATACACTGCCCTCCAATACCATTCACCACCATCCTGGTGTTCACTGCACTCTCTGGGGGAAAAGGTCAGGCCTTTTCCCAGTAAAAGGGATCTTGTGGCCCCTGTGTCCCTGAGAATTACTAGTGGGTTTGCTTGCCCCACTTGAGAGGTATGGGGTTACTTTCCCTTCAGACACAAAACCCTGAGAACCGTCAGGATAAAGGTGTGCAAAGGGAACCCAACCCGAGCTCGAATGCCGGACCCAGAAGTGTACTCCGACCCGTCCCGAACCCAACACATGTCGTTGCGATCCGTGATGGGGTGGGTCGGGTAGCAGGCCTTTACACATGTACTGATGCGAAGGCCTGCTACCTGACCCGACCCTGACGGGATCCGACGACACATGTTGGGTTCGGACTGGGTCGTGTCGGGCTTCCGGGTCCGGCACTCGGACTGGAGTCAGGTTTCCTTTGCATACCTTTACTTCAGGAATTGTATTAAATTTTTCTGCACTTGCAGCAGTAAGCTTCGTGGGTCTGACTCTTACTGCAGTTTAAGCCACAGCTTGTTCTGCTGTGCTTTCCATCGGGGTTTCTCCTTCACTGTGCGGGTGTGCCCTGATTAACCCAACAGGTTTTCCCTTTAGTTTCCAGCAGTTAGCGTTTAAATGCCCTGCTTTATTACAATGGAAGCACACAGGCCTCCGATCTCACTCTTGCTCACAGCACCTTGCTTTTTGGCTGGAGGTGGGCGCCCTGTGTCTCCTGATTTCCTTTCTCTCTCAGGATTGCTTGGGCTCCTATCACCTTCCCACCCTTTGTCCTTTTCGGATTTGTGGGAGTGACTAGGAAAGCTGGGAAACCGACTTATAAACTAAAGCAAACTCATCGGTCAGGAGGGTCACTTGCCGGGATCCCTGGACCCGCCGTTCCTCTACATGGAATTTTATGGAGAGCGGGAGAGAATGTTTAAATTCCTCTAACAGAATTACTTCTCTGAGAGTCTCATAGCTGAGTTGTACTTTAAGAGCCCTCAGCCACTGGTCAAAAGCCAGCTGCTTACTTCTTTCAAACTGCAGATAAGTTTGATTGGCTTGCTTTGTGAGAGTTCTCAATGTTTGGCGATAGGCTTTGGGTGCTAATGCATATGCTCCGAGGCTAGCATTTTTTATCAGTTCATAATTTGATGAACTTTCATCTGGTAACAGGGATTAAACCTCATGGGCTTTTCCAGTTAGCTTGCTTTGCAGTAAAAGAGGCCAGGTCTCAGCTGGCCATTTTAGCTGCCTTGCCAGTTTCTCAAAGGACACTAAAAAATTCTTCTGCATAGAATTTTGGAATTAGTCGAGCTAGTTTTAACAATTCTGTACCCAGCCCTGAATTATGCTCCTCCATATTGGCCGTGCTTTCACTGGGGTTACAAGGTGCTTCAGCTCTCTTTCTTCTCATTCCTTCCAGAATATTCTTCCCTCTTTCTTCTCATTCCTTCAAGAATATTTTTCCTCTCTCTCTTTCTCTCCTCCATCTCTCATTCCTTCTCCCGTCTTTCTCTCTCTCTCCTCTCTTTCTTTCTCTCCACATTCCTTCTAGAAGGCTCTCTCTTTCTCCCTTTCCTCAAATTCAAGTTTCCTCTGTTCTAATTGTATCTTTGCTAGCAATACCCTGTCTGGGTCTACTTCTAACTCTGTTTCTGCTTCTTCAGATTCAAGGGAAAAATGGCTGGACACTCGTCTTAGGAGTTCAGACTTCCTGTCCTTGCCACGTACAGTGATCCCACACTGCTCAGCCATTTTTCTCAACTCCTCCATAGACAGTGCTTTTAACTTATCCCAAGTTACTTCACCCTGGCTTGGGGAGCTACTAGCTTCAGTTGCAGACGTGTTAGTATTCAATCACACACAACCACAAGAAAATCTGTATTGAAATTTAATTTAATTTAATTTAAAGGGTTAAGTCATGGCAGGAGAGCTCAAAGCTGTGGTGTGCTCCCCGTGCTCCATGTTGGAAGCCGGGAACATTTCCAGTACCCGGGACCAGCATGAGTGCAGGAAGTGTGTCCAGGTGCAACTCCTGGAAGCCCGGGTTTCGGAGCTGGAGCGGCAGCTGGGGACACTGTGGAGCATCCACGAGGTGGAGAGTATCGTGGATAGCACGTATAGAGAGGTGGTCACACCGCAGGCTCAGACTCCATAGGCAGGAGGGGAATGGGTGACCACCAGGCAGAGCAACAGGACTAGGCAGGCAGTGCAGGAATCTCCTGTGACTATTCCCCTGCAAAACAGGTATACTGCTTTGGATACTGTTGGGGGGAATGGCCTCCCAGGGGAAAGCAGCAACAGCCCTATTCATTGCATCACGGTTGGCTCTGCTGCACAGGAGAGGAGTAAAAAGTGTGGGAATACAATAGTTATAGGGGATTCAATTGTAAGGGGAATAGATAGGCGTTTCTGTGGCCGCAAAAGAGACTCCAGGATGGTATGTTGCCGACCTGGTGCTGGGGTCAAGGATGTTTCAGAGTGGTTACAGGACATTCTGAAGGGAGAGGGTGAACAGCCAGTGGTCATTGTACACATTGGTACAAACGACATAGGTAAAAAAAAAGGATGAGGTCCTAAAAGCAGAATACAGGGAGCTAGGAAGTAAGTTGAAAAGTAGGACCTCAAAGGTAGTGATCTCAGGATTAGTACCAGCGCCACGTGCCAGTCAGAGTAGAAATAGCAGATATATCGGATAAATACTTGGCTGAAGAGATGGTGTGAGGGGGAGCGTTTTAGATTCCTGGGGCATTGGGACTTGCTCTGGGGGAGGTGGGACCAGTAAAACTGGACGGGTTACACCTGGGCAGGACCGGGACTGATTTCCTAGGGGGAGTATTTGCTAGAGTGGTTGGGGAGGGTTCAAACTAAAATGGCAGGGGGATGGGAACCTTTGCAAGGAGTCAGAGGAGGGGGGAATCAAGACAAGCACAAAGGACTAAGGGGAATAAGAAAAGTGATAGGCAGAGAAATCAAGGGCCAGAATCAAACAGGGCCACAGTGAAAATTAGTGGGAAGTGGACAAGTAATGTGGAAAAGACAAGGCCTTAAGGCTTTGTGCCTTAACGTGCGGAGCATTCACAATAAAGTGGGTGAATTAATTGCTCAAATAGATGTAAACGGGTATGATATAGTCAGGATTACAGAGACATGGCTGCAGGGTGACCAGGGATGGGAAATGAACGTCCAGGGATACTCAGTATTTAGGAAGGACAGACAAAAAGTAAAAGGCGGTGGATTTGCATTGCTGGTTAAAGAGGAAATTAATGCAATAATGAGGAAGGATATTAGCTCTGATGATGTGGAATCTGTATGGGTAGAGCTGAGAAACACTAAGGGGCAAAAAACGTTAGTGGGGGTTGTATATAGACCCCCAAACTGTAGTGGTGATGTTGGGAATGGCATTAAACAGGAAATTAGAGATGCATGCGATAAAGAAACATCTGTAATTATGGGTGACTTTAATCTGCATATAGATTGGGCAAATCAAATTAGTCACAATACC
This sequence comes from Heterodontus francisci, assembly GCF_036365525.1. Lineage (NCBI taxonomy): Eukaryota > Metazoa > Chordata > Chondrichthyes > Heterodontiformes > Heterodontidae > Heterodontus > Heterodontus francisci. Next base: position 13,147,847 of record NC_090398.1, on the reverse strand, counting down.
ATAGGGGAGGAATTCTTGGAGTGTATATGGGATGGTTTTCTGGACCAATACGTTGAGGAGCCAACTAGAGAACAGGCCATCCTAGACTGGCTATTGTGTAATGAGAGAGGAATAATTGACAATCTAGTGGTGCGAAACCCCTTGGGGATGAGTGACCATAATATGATAGAATTCTTCATGAAGATGAAGAGTGATGTAGTTGATTCTGAGACCAGGGTCCTGAATCATAGTAAAGGAAACTACGAAGGTATGAGGCGGGAGTTGGTCATGACGGATTGGGAAACGTTCATTAAAGGGATGATGGTGGATAGACAATGGCAAACATTTAAAGAGTGCATGGATGAACAACAACAATTGTTTATCCCTGTCTGGCGCAAAAGTAAAATGGGAAAGGTACCCAAACTATGGCTTACAAGGAAAATTAGAGATAGCATTAGATCCAAGGAGGAGGCATATAAATTTGCCAGGAAAAACAACAGACCTGAGGATTGGGAGTAGTTTGGAATTCAGCAAAGGAGGACCAAGGGATTGATTAAGAAGGGGAAAATAGAGTATGAGAGCAAGCTTGTGGGGAACATAAAAATTGACTGTCAAAGTCTCTATAGGTATGTGAAGGGAAAAATATTGGTGAAGACAAATGTAGGTCCCTGACAGTCAGAAACAGGGGAATTTATTATGGGGAATAAAGAAATGGCTGACCAACTAAATTCATACTTTGGTTCTGTCTTCACAAAGGAGGACACAAATATCATACCAGAAACGTTGGGGAACACAGGGTTTAGTGAGAGAGAGGAACTGAAAGAAATCAGTATTAGTAGAGAAATGGTGTTGGGGAACTTGATGGGATTGAAGGCTGATAAATCCCCAGGGCCTGATAATCTACATCCCCAAATACTTAAGGAAGTGACCCTAGAAATAGTGGATGCATTGGTGGTCATCTTACAATATTCTATAGGCTCTGGAACAGTTCCTACAGATTGGAGGGTAGCTAATGTAACCCCACTATTTAAAAAGGGAGGTCGAGAGAAAGCAGGGAATTATAGACCAGTCAGACTGACGTCGGTAGTGAGGAAAATTCTAGAGTCCATTATCAAAGATTTTATAGCAGAGCACTTAGAGAACAGTGGTAGAATTGGACAGAGTCAGCATGGATTTATGAAAGGGAAATCATGCTTGACAAATCTACTAGAATTCTTCGAGGATGTAACTAGTAGAGTTGATGAGGAGGAGCCAGTGGATGTGGTTTATTTGGACTTTCAGAAGGCTTTCGACAAAGTCCCACATAAGAGATTAGACTGTAAAATTAAAGCCCATGGGATTGGGGGTAGTGTATTGCGATGGATAGAAAATTGGTTGGCGGACAGGAAACAAAGAGTAGGGATAAGTGGGTCTTTTTCCGAATGGTAGGCAGTGACTAGTGGGGTAACGCAGGGATCGGTGCTAGGACCCCAGCTATTCACAATATATATTAATGATTTAGATGAGGGAACTAAATGTAATATCTCCAAATTTGCAGATGAGACAAAACTGGGTGGGAGGATGAGTTGTGAGGAGGATGCAGAAAGGCTTCAGGGTGATTTGGACAAGTTGAGTGAGTGGGCAAATGCATGGCAGATGCAGTATAATGTGGATAAATGTGAGGTTATCCACTTTGTTTGCAAAAACAGGAAGGCAGAATATTATCTGAACGGCTATAAACTGAGAGAGGGGAATATGCGACGAGACCTGGGTGTTCTCGTACACCATTCGCTTAAGGTAAGCATGCAGGTGCAACAGGCAGTAAAAAAGGCAAATGGTACGTTGGCCTTCATAGCGAGGGGATTCGAGTACAGAAGCAGGGATGTCTTGCTGCAATTATACAGGGCCTTGGTGCGGCCACACTTGGAATATTGTGTGCAGTTTTGGTCGCCTTATCTGAGGAAGGATGTTCTTGCTATAGAGGGAGTGCAGTGAAGGTTTACCAGACTGATTCCTGGGACTGACGTATGAGGAAAGATTGAGTCGGTTAGGATTATATTCACTGGAGTTCAGAAGAGTGAGGGGGGATCTCATAGAAACCTATAAAATTCTAGCAGGACTAGACAGGGTAGATGCAAGAAGGATGTTCCCGATGGTGGGGGAGTCCAGAACCAGGGGTCATAGTCTAAGGATACGGGGTAAACCTTTCAGACTGCGATGAGGAGAAATTTCTTCACCCAGAGAGTGGTGAGCCTGTGGAATTCGCTACCACAGAAAGCAGTTGAGGCTAAAACATTGTATGCCTTCAAGAAGGAGTTAGATATAGCTCTTGGGTCTAAAGGGATCAACGGGTATGGGGTGAAAGCCAGAACAGGCTACTGAGTTGGATGATCAGCCATGATCATAATGAATGGCAGAGCAGGCTCGAAGGGCCGAATGGCCTACTCCTGCTCCAATTTTCTATGTTTCTATGAAATCTTGTTCCTTTTATTTTGCTTGGGAACAATTTGGCTTCCCACTTCCAATTTCTCTCGTTTGTCTGTGGGTCAATTCCGGATGCTAGCACCCAGATTCTGTTACAACCAGGTGAGAAAGGGGTCTCGGGGTCCCTCTCAGCCTTCACCTGGTCTTACTGTAACAGGGTTTAATTTCAAACACACCATGTTTTAGCTCCCCCTTAGTGAATCCTTGTTCACCACTTTCCAATTATTAGGCAAATAAAATGCACAAACAGGCTTTCTTGGTTTAAAGAAGAAAAGTTGAAATGTATTAAACTTGTACTTAAACTCTAATATGGTTAATGCCTACGGATACACGACACATCCACGCTAGCATGCACACGCGATACACACATACAAATAGAGACAGAAAAGAGCAGAAGAAAAATAAAGTGGAAAAGTTTGAGGCAATATCTGAAGAGTTGTTGTTACAGTTCTTCGAGCTCACTGTAGAGTCCTTGATTGCAGGTAGATCTTCTTTTCGTTGGGGCCCAGTATTCTTCTTAAACCTTGTTCGCCTTGGGGTTCACATGTCTTCAGTGGATTCAGAGGCTTGTGAGAAAGAGGTGGGAACAGGAGGTCTTCTTCAGTCCAGGATCATTCTGCTTTCTGCAGGACTGTACAATTCAGAAACCCCCAGGTTGCCAAGCAGGTTAGTCATGTGACTAACTGGTCTGACCATGTCTTAGCTCTGTATATTAGATCATCTTAGCAGGGAATGGAATGCAATTCCCAGCCTTCAATATCTGCTAGTATGTAATTTATTCTTTCCAGCCAAGGTCTGCCAGTCCTTGAAACAGGCCTTCTCTTCTTCCCAGCAACAATTTAAAATTTAATGTCCATGTGGTGAAATTAATATGCCTCATTCTTGGCAGGCCTGCATGACAAGTTTTAAAAGTTTATAAAAGTTTTTAGAAGTGGTTAAAAGTAAAAGTGTTTATAGGTATTCAAAAATGTTTAACGGTATTTAAAAGTTTTTAAAAGTATTTAATAAGTTTTAAAAGCTTTTAAATGTTTATGTGTTTAAAAGTGTTGTGAGGTTTTTAAAATCATTATCAAACCCTTACTTATCTATCAGCTGAAGACTGGCCTCAATGGGCATGGCTTCAGCTTGTGACAGATTTGGGGCATGGCTTCACCCAGAATTTCACTCCAGGACCTCGCTATTCCTTTAGCCGGTAGGCCATGCTCTACAAAACTCAGCAAATGCTGGCAAATCACGTTGAAATAACTCGATTTCTTGCAGCTTCACTCTGCAGTCTGTGGAACAGTGCTGTTAGCTGTCACAGTCTCTGTCGCTTCCTTCAAAACCAAGATGCTAACTTTTTTAGGTCCCCTGTCATGATTGGATGTGAGGGCTTGAGTATTAGAGAATATATGTTGCTTGGAAAAGAAACCAAAAGTAGCTTTGAGCTTTGGGGAAAACTGACCTGGGGATTGTTGTCAGGTCAGTTAAGCTCATGCTGCTGTAATGAGAACAGGGAACAGAAATCTACAGAAGTCTTTAATAAAGCACTTGTTTAAATCTTTGTCAAAGTTAAAGCTGTGATTTCAAGTGTGATTCATTTCAGCCTGAGATGTGACACCCTACACTTGACATTGCCGTTCACAAAATTTCATGAACCTTTGAAAGCAAGCTTTTAAAACTTTAAAATAAGTGGGAAGGTGCAATGGACAGTCCTTAAAAAAGATGAAGTTAAAATTTTGGCTGCGGCCAACAAAGTAAGTCTGCATTCCTCAGCATAATCAGCTGTGAATGATACGCCACGAATAGTTAAATCTGGGCCAATAAGTGTCTGTTGAAATCAACCAATCATTTCCAGACTTTACCAAAGAACAAAGAACAGGACAGCACAGGAACAGGCCATTCGGCCCTCCAAGCCTGCGCCGATCTTGATGCCTGCCTAAACTAAAACCTTCTGCACTTCCGGGGCCCATATCCCTCTATTCCCATCCTATTCATGTATTTGTCAAGATGTCTCTTAAACGTCGCTATCGTATCTGCTTCCACCACCTCCCCCTGGCAGCAAGTTCCAGGCACTCACCACCCTCTGTGTAAAAAAACTAGCCCCGCACATCCCCTCTAAACTTTGCCCCTCTCACCTTCAACCTATGTCCCCTAGTAACTGACTCTTCCACCCTGGGGAAAAAGCTCCTGACTATCCAAAACTCGTCCAAGGTGCTGAACAACAAAGCAATCTCCCTCCACTGCTCAAAGGACAGTGACACCAGAAAGCTGCTGTGCTTCTCTGATCACCTTATTTGTGCTGTGCAACCACCCGCACATTTCCAGGAAGTCATTAATTCTGCTCAGTGAACCACAACTGCTGTCACTCAATAATCTTACAGCCAATCGGAATTTAAAAGTTCAGCAGAGTCACCAGTATTCAGGCAGAGTCAAAAAAAACAGTTTCGAATCCAGCTCTCAGTGTAACCTGAGCCCGTTTCGGGAAGTGTCGAAATCACACAGGAAGGTGAGCAGGAAAAGACTCGTCAGTTTGCAAATCTGTGACGAGCAACCTTCAGCGGGTAAATTCATACTGGCAAAGCTGGTAAGGACCTAAAAGCCGTGAGCTTTCTACAGTGGCTGGTTTCGGACAAAGTGGTGAAGGCAGAGAGACATAGATTGGGAGAAGAGATAGTCAGGAGGATGCTGAAAGCAGGGTTTGGTAGTGTGGGGGGTGGCTTAAACTGTGAATGGCTCTGTACCCTGCTGCAACTGTGATACAGAGAGTCTGGGACAATTAATGATGTGCTGCCCCATACTAGCCAAAAGGGGTAAGGGTGATAACCCATGGTGCCATACACAGCCTCACTGAGGCTCAGTATAGGTCAGAGGGTGGGTTTGTAGAGCCCATTTTTAATAAAAGCAGAATACCGCAGATGCTGGAGATCTGAAATAAATACTGGAAATACTCATTTTTAAACCGGGATAGGGAGACGGGTCTGAGATTACAAGCGTACATGTCCCATGTCCTGATGGGGGGTGATGGGGAGGCAGGGGGCATAACAAGGTCAGCTCAAAGTAAGGGATATCTCACAATTTGAGCAGACAGAACTCCTTGAAGATCTTGAAGGAGATTTTCCTTTCAATCCAGACCCTACCTCAGCCTGAGCCATTCTGCCCATTTCATCCAGGAGTGCTGATCTCCAACCAAATTCCCAGCAGCCAATCCTGAGGTCCAATTTTGGATTAAAGCTGCTTGTCGTGTATACTCTTAGATCAGTGTTTGTATACCCCTAAATCAGTGTTCGGGTACCCCTAGACCAGTGTTTGTGTACCCCTAGACCAGTGTTTGTGTACCCCTAGACCAGTATTTCTGTACCCCCAGATGAGTGTTTGTGTACCCCTAGATCAGTGTATATATACCTCAGATCAGTGTTTGTGTACCCCTAGATCAGTCTATGTATACCCTAGCTCAGTGTATATGTACCCCAGATCCGTGTGTGTGTACGCTTAGTGTATTTTGAGCCCTACGTCATTGTATCTTCCTAACTCAACTCTATTTTTCTCACCTTGTCCAGTGTCTGCCCAGCTACAGCTGTGACTCTTCCAAAGCTCTTCATCATTTGAAGTGTTTCAGCTCAAATCCGTTTTAACCATGGCTGTCCTATCTCTCTAATCCTCCATTCCGCACCAGGACATTCTGAGAGATCTGCTCTTCCTCATTAAGCAGACGCCAACCAGTCCCCATCCACCACCTCCCTCCTCCCCTGGCTTCACTTGTTCTCATGTTGAACAACTTCTCCTTTAACTCCATCCACTTCCTCCAAATTGAAGGGGTTGCTATGGCGACCCACATGGGTCCGAGCTCTGCCAGCACGAAACAGATCTCCTGCTCCCCTCCCCTTTCAGAATTCTGAACGGACCATTCCTTCTGCGATACCCTGGTCCACTCCTCAATCTCCCCAACACCTCCTCTACTTTCCATGGCTCCTTTCCACTGAAGCGCAGGGGATGCACAAACCTGTCATTTTTACCCAGAGCCTCACTCGGTCCAAGTGAAACAGCAATTTACTTGTATTTCTGTGGATTTAGTATACTGTATTCACCGCTTACGATGCCGTCTGCTCTACACTGGGAAGACCAAACGCAGACTGGGTGACTGCAGAGTGCCTCCGGTCAGTCTGGAAGCGCGACCTTGACCTTCCGGTCATCTGTTAGTTTTATTCCTCCGCCATACTCCCACTCTGACCTCACTGCCCTCAGCCTCCTGCAATGTGACAATGAAGCTCAAAGCAAGTTTGAGGAACAGCATTCTCTCCCTCGATTAGACACTTTACAGCCTTGTGGACTGAACATTTGAGTTCAACAATTTCCGACCATAACCTCTCCCAAATTTTGTTTCCTTTTGCTTTCCTTACTTTGGATTTTCTTTTGTTGCTTTTAGACAGCAACTGTTCACCATTCTGCCATTCAGACCTCGTCTACACACACATTTTGTTTCTTCCCCTGTCCCATTACCACTCCCTTTAGCCTTGCACCATCAACTCTTTTGTCATTTAATATCTCCTGCCTTCCGCCCTATCACATACCTTCCCTTTTGTTCTTTTTCCCCCATCCCCCCCCCCCCCAATACTTTCACTTGCTTCGAACCTATTGCATCTCTAACTTTTCCCAGTTCGTTTGCAAGCCTATCATCCTGAAACGTTAACTCTGTGTCTCTCTTCGCAGATGATGCCGGACCTGCTGAGTGTTTCCAGCATTTTCTGTACACGGAATAGGTTCACCTCAGTACTGACTGTGGATTTGACAAGGGAGTGAAAATCAGGAGAAAGACAGCAGCTGAGTTGATCGCACCTGTATCATCACAGGTTTCTTTAGTATATATTTCAGATAATTCAATTGTATGCATCGGAGTCCATTTGGGAAAATGCTTGTAAACTTCAGGTTTCTGGGCGAGACGGCATGAAAACAAAGCTGGGACACTTGTAGTGGGAACAGCCCTGTGCTGTCTGAGGAATAAGGGGAGAGCTTACATTGGGAGCTGTTGTTTGGCATTGATTGATATCACCAGGTAACTGGGGCCCTGGCTGTGTGACACTGAGGAATAAGGAGCGGGAATCCAAATCCAATGGCTGGAAAGAACCCTTTCAGTTCATCGAACATGTTCCAGTCGGGCAGAAACCCAAACAAACCTCGTAGCTTTGGTTTCAGCCGTGCAGCACCTGGGACAGCGGATCAGAGACCAAAGGGCTTCCCTTCTTGGAATCCCATTCAGCTTTGGAAGGGTAGGAGTCTATCTGGAAGCCAGGGCGGCACCCAAACAATCCCCAACAAGGTGGAACAGAAGACTAAGGGGTCAGAAAGAGCATTTCCCTTCACATTTGAGTGGGGAAGAAAGAAAGGAATGGGTTGTGAAACACTGGGTGACGATGATCAAAAGCGAAATGATCCCACACCAGCAGCTGAGGACACGAACCAGCTGGGCACAGGAGACGCAAGGATCTTTGGTAATGTTGGCGGTTGGCACAGTACAGCTCCTGGGGGTGAGGAGCAGCTGTCAAAGGCAGCAACTTATAAATGTGACACCTTCAGTCGGTTGAGTGGGAATGTCGGGTTCACCCATGGGGCACAGGGTCCCAGCATTGGAACAAGCCACACTGTTACGGGTGTGAACCAGAGGAGTGGGGAATCGGAGACATTTGGTGAGCTTACGTTCAGTCAAACAGCACTGTGCGGGGAAGATGAAATGTCCTTCAGAAAAGGAGGTGACAATCGCTTCGCTTTCGGTAGCATGAATCAGATGGGAAATATAACAAATCCATTCAGTTATCGTGACTCGGGCCGTGCCGCAATCGACGGTAAGAATCAGACGCCCATCAAAGCAGCAAAGCACGCTGACACCTCCCTTGGAGATATCCACTCGATGGACATCGGGGCAGAGCCGTCGGACAATATGGAACTTGAGTCTGTCGGTATCGATGGGAATTTGGTCCCCCCTGCACAGGCACAGAGGGTCAGCCACACCGGAACACCGAGGAAACCAGGCGTCAGGGTCCGATCAGCCGCGGATCCGGGAGAAGGAACACCCGCGAAAAAAGCAAAGACGACGACTGCCTTTTCTCTCCATGGCTTTGGTGATGTGATCAAGCAGACTGGCAGCAGCACAGGTATCTGTACAGGTTCTCCCTTTACACATTAGAAATGTACTTCATGTCTTTCATCGATCATTCAAGTTTGAACATAATAACATTAGTCTCTGGAGCATGAGGCTTGCTGTGAATCAACAGCTCCACTGACAGCAGCAGTTCCCCTCTGCCAGAATAGATGATAATGGTCAGACGTAAAGGAGGCTGTTCGGTCCATCTTGCAGTGCTGGCTCTTTTGAAAGGCCTATTTCATTAGTCCACACTGCTATTCCCCAAAGCCCTGCTAATTTTTCCCTAAATTTAACTATTCAATTCCTTTTTGAAAGTCACTATTGAATCTGCTTCCACTGCCTTTCCAGATCAAGTCAACTCGCTGTGCAGGATAATGTCTCCTCATCTCCTCCTCCAACCTCTCCCCGCCGCCACCCCCCCCCCCCCCGCAGTTCCTTTACTGGCTTCAATGAACAGATCACTGATGGTGTCACTGACATAACAATAAATGGCTTCGACAGGAACACTGGGAAGAAGTAGCAGGGCAGCTGTAAAACTAGTACTGTGATAAAGCACCCAGTATAGAAACAGTCTATGTTCATGTACATCCAAATGAATGAGCAGTTGCTGGTGCTTTCAACAATTAGTTGATCCACCAGTTTTATGACAAGACAGCATCATGAAAATCTATCTCACTGTTAGCACACAGAAAGACTCCTGGTTCCGAGTGTCAGTTTGCTTCTTTCAAAGGAGTAACACTGCAGGAACGCTGTATCTTTTAAAACTGATTTCACAAAAAGAATGAACTATTTCTAAAGCACTGCTCATAACATCCTGAAGATCTTCACTGCCAATGCAGAACTTTTTACATGCACTCACTGCTATAATGTCAGGAAAAGCAGAGGCCAAACCGTGGACAGCAAGATCCCACAAACTGAAACAGATGATCCCTTTCAGTGACGTCATTTGAGGGATAAATATTGGCCTCAGGACACCAGGGAGAGCTTGCCACTGATGGTTAGATAATGGCCATGGGATCTTTTATGTCCACTTGAGAGGGAAAGCGGGGCCTCGGTTTAACATCTCGTCAAAAACACAGCACCTCCAACAGTGCAGCATTCAGTACTGACCCTCCAACAGTGCAGGGCTCCCTCAGTACTGACCCTCCAACAGTGCAGGGCTCCCTCAGTACTGACCCTCCGACAGTGCAGGGCTCCCTCAGTACTGACCCTCCGACAGTGCAGGGCTCCCTCAGTACTGACCCTCCGACAGTGCAGGGCTCCCTCAGTACTGACCCTCCGACAGTGCAGGGCTCCCTCAGTACTGACCCTCCAACAGTGCAGCATTCAGTACTGACCCTCCAACAGTGCAGGGCTCCCTCAGTACTGACCCTCCAACAGTGCAGGGCTCCCTCAGTACTGACCCTCCGACAGTGCAGGGCTCCCTCAGTACTGACCCTCCGACAGTGCAGGGCTCCCTCAGTACTGACCCTCCGACAGTGCAGGGCTCCCTCAGTACTGACCCTCACACAGTCCAGCACTCCCTCAGTACTGACCCTCCAACAGTGCAGGGCTCCCTCAGTACTGACCCTCCGACAGTGCAGGGCTCCCTCAGTACTGACCCTCACACAGTCCAGCACTCCCTCAGTACTGACCCTCTGAAGTGCTGCACTCCCTCAGTAATGACGCTCCAACAATGCAGCATTCCCTCAGTATAGACCCTCCACCAGTGCAACACTCCCTCAGTACTGACTCTCCGACAGTGCGGCGGTCCCTCAGTACTGACCCTCCGACAGTGCAGTGCTCCCTCAGTACTGATCCTCCGACAGTGCAGCACTCCCTCAGTACTGACCTTCCGACAGTGCAGCGCTCCCTCAGTAGTGTCCCTCCGACAGTGCAACGCTCCCACAGTACTGACCCTCCGACAGTTTGGCGCTCCCTCAGTAGTGACCCTCCGACAGTTCAGCGCTCCCTCAGTACTGACCCGCCGACAGTGCAGCACTCCCTCAATTCTGACCCTCTGACAGTGCAGCATTCCCTCAGTACTGACTCTCTGACAGTGCACCTCTCCCTCAGTACTGACCCTCCGACAGTGCAGCTCTCCCTCAGTACTGACCCTCCGACAGTGCAGCGCTCCCTCAGTACTGACCTCCGACATTGCAGCAGTCCATCAGCACTTACGCTCCAACAATGCAGCCCTACCTCAGTACTGACCCTCTGACAGTGCAGCACTCCCTCAGTACTGCCTCTCCACCAGTGCAGCACTCCCGTAGAATTGACCCTCTGCCTGTGCAGTACTGTCTCAGAACTGACCCTCCTCCAGTGAAGCACTCCCTCAGTATTGACCCTGCAACAGTGCACCGCTCCCTCAGTACTGACCCACCTACAGCGCATCGCTCCCTCAGTACTGACCCTCCGACAGTGCAGCGCTCCATCAGTACTGACCCGCCAACAGTGCAGCACTCCCTCAGTACTGACCGCTGACAATGCAGCATTGCCTCAGTACTGACCCTCCGACAGTGCAGTACTCCCTCAGTACTGACCCCCCGACAGTGCAGCGCTCCCTCAGTACTGACCCCCCGACAGTGCAGCGCTCCATCAGTACTGACCCTCTGACAGTGCAGCACTCCCTCAGTACTGACCGCCGACAATGCAGCATTCCTTCAGTACTGACCCTCCGACAGTGCAGTACTCCCTCAGTACTGACCCCCCGACAGTGCACCGCTCTCAGTGCTGACATTCCGACAGTGCAGCGCTCCTTCAGTACTGACCCTCCGACAGTGCAGCACTCCATCAGTACTGACTCTCTGACAGTGCAGCTCTCCCTCAGTACTGACCCTCCGACAGTGTACCGCTCTCTCAGTACTGACCCTCCAACAATGCAGCACTCCTTCAGTACTGAGCCCCCAACAATGCAGCACTCCCTCAGTACTGACCCCCCCGACAGTGCAGCACTGCCTCAGTACTGACCCTCCGACAGTGCAGCTCTACCTCAGTACTGACCCTCCAACACTGCAGCACTGCCTCAGTACAGACCCTCCTACAGTGCAGCGCTGCCTCAGTATTGACCCACTGACACTGCAGCGCTCCTTCAGTACTGCACCTCCGACAGTGCAGCACTGCCCCAGTCCTGACCCTCTGACAGTGCAGCACTCCCTCAGTACTGACTCCCCTACAGTGCAGCACTGCCTCAGTACTGACCTACTGACACTGCAGCACTCCCTCAGTACTGACCCTCCGATAGTGCAGCTGCAACAACACTCAAGAAGCTCGACACCATCCAGGACAAAGGAGCCCGCTTGATTGGCACCCCATCCACAAACATTCACTCCTTCCACCACCGACGCACAGTGGCTGCAGTGTGTACCATCTACAAGATGCACTGCAGCAACGCACCAAGGCACCTTAGACAGCACCTTCACAAACCTGTGACCTCTACCAACTAGAAGGACAAGGGCAGCAAATGCATGGGAACACCACCACCTGCAAGTTCTCCTCCAAGCCACACACCATCCTGACTTGGAACAATATCGCCATTCCTTCACTGTCGCTGGGTCAAAATCCTGGAACTCCCTTCCTAACAGCACTGTGGGTGTACCTACCCCACATGGACTACAGCGGTTCAAGAAGGCAGCTCCGCCATTGCAACACTCCCTCAGTACTGACCCTCTGACAGTGCGCCGGTCACTCAGTACTGACCCTCCTACAGTTCGGCGCTCAGTACTGACCCTCCGACAGTGCAAACTCCATCAGTACTGACCCTCCGACAGTCCAGCACTCCCTCAGTACTGACCCTCTGATAGTGTGCTGGTCACTCAGTACTGACCCTCCTACAGTTCGGCGCTCAGTACTGACCCTCTTACAGTGCAGCACTCCCTCAGTCCTGACCCTCTGACAGTGCAGCACACCCTCAGTACTGACCTGTGGTGAAATAAACAGACTTGGCACGGTGAGTACTCGCAACCGACTTTTATGGACTTGTGCACAAGGAGAACAGCCACAGCGCGGCCCACAGTGGGACCCACTGTAATGTTCTGAAGAGTTTCTGCAAAACAGTGGCACTTATAGTATTCTGTAACTAATAGTCTAACAATAATAATTTCAATCCTTAATTTACATTTAAAGTCACCAATGACACTGCAGTTGAGCACTTGCCCTAAACGAGTGGGATACAGCATTATTTCAATCCTTCGTTTACATATCTATCTCACCATTGGCCTTGCAGCAGATACTGCAGTCCACAGCGCGAGACAGAAAAGTACATTCTGTTTCAGCAACACTCATCTCAACTCCCATGCTGAGTACAATCCTAAGAACAGTTAATGTATAAACATGATGACTAGCCAAACCCACACCCCTTGTCTGAGGATGACTCACTCTAGATTCCTACACTTCCCCCCTTTTGTCCTGAAAGGACAATCCCCAGTCCTCACTCAAGTTCTTTGTCTGCCAGTCACTGGGCTTCATCCTTCATGGGGTCCTGGCTCCTCAGGAGGGGAAGGAGATGGGTTGTTGGTCTGTTACCGGGGCCCTGGAGGTTCTGTGACCGGCAAACAGAGCGGATGCAACAGAGGAAGATTTGGATGACAGCGTACGGGATGGGCAGGGCAAGACCCACGACAAGGTATTTGAGGAGTTCTGAATAGGTTCCCAAACCACCCGCCGACATCAGGAAGCCACCCCCACCAGTCAAAGGGCTTTTCCCGAGCCACTGAGTGGAGGAGGCGCACCTGGTCCCGAATGGAATGTACTTCCGTCTCAATCCTCTGATCCGCATTAACGTGGAAGCAACATGTCTCATTAATAGCTGCACAGACCCCCCTGCCACCTTGTGCCACCAGCAAGAAGTCAAGGGCCATTGTCGCTAGATGTGATTTCAGGGATTCCAAACCTAGGCACATATTCACGAACAGTAACTTGGCTACAGTAATAGCAGCACATAGTTGTATCCCATACATTTAGGTATTTGTATCTTCACCATTACATAATCAGTCAGTTGTGTGAACATAGAGAGCAAGTTTGAACACTGCTTGCCTTTCGGGTAGCTGTCCATCCTGTGTTCATACATCCTCTTACATCGCCTAATTAATTTCTAAAGTTGCCAAATTAAGTAGGTCACATATAACACCATGATACCCAAAACCATTATCAGGACATGGGAGATAATTCTAAACCAGGCGTGTATCTGCACTTTTGACCCCCAGTTCCATCAGTCCTCCCGCCAGGTAGAATTGTTTATCTCGTCAATCTCATCTTGTAGCATCTTCGACTGTTGTTCCAGATTGTAGTACACTACAGCAATGACTTCTAGCTGCTGTCTCTCTTTACCCAAGCGTGTGGGCAATGGCTGAATAGTATATTCATAGTCCCGGAGGTAATTTGTCAAACCCTCCTTAATACTTTCTGTCACAGTTATTGTTTCTGCCTTTTGCTTATGTATCTCTACCAACTCCATCTTCCCTACTCGGGTTGGTATTTGTGGGTTGTAACAAAATGTACTGTTGCTCAACGGACAAGTTCGGTTATATCCGTACTGGTACTCCTTCGCTGTGGTGGTTAAACAATATCTCCCCTTTCCCATATAGGCCACATGGGTTAACCCTGACAATGCTTTCCTCGTCTCCATGGTGCAATTTACAGTGCCATTAAATCCACATTTTGATTCTGCCGTTTTATATAGAGGATGAGGGCATATGACCACCTGGTTTTCCAGACTACACTCAGACAATGTTGTTCCAACTACCTCTTTTCCAATTTCCATAATGTAGGGTAAAATATCATGGTATTTTATGTAATCTTTTCCCCTTATCACCCCTATATTTTCTACTTCATATAATTGCATCCCTAACTTATCTCTCAGAATTTCAGGTATTCCCAACACTACTCCAATACTCATAGATCCTGTATTTACACATTCCTGACCTTTCCATACCTTAAGTTTTCTGAGTTGGCACCTGGTAATTTTATCATTTGTGTGACTAGCTAAGTCCTCCAACTGGGTGTCATTTATCCAAACTGGCACCTGCCCTGCATCAATTTGCCTCAATTTTCCTTCGCTTGTTCTAAGATCCACGGACCATATGTACTACAAACACTTTCATTATTTGAAATGTCGTGGACCTCCTTTACCTTTTCTATGATATCATTAATAGTATGAGCATAACCTTCCCGTACTCTCACCAGTCCTGTCACTGTCTTTGTCAGATCCTGTCCTACTTTAGCTACACCACTTCTGTGCCTTTTGTTCCTTTTTCAAAATATCCTTTACTAGCTGACTGAGACTTCTAACCTTCTGGTCCACATTTTCCAAATCTATAGCATTGACAATTGAAGTTCCCGTATTAAGGACTGTGGCTGCGTCATTCACTAAACTACGTTTATGTCTCTTTCCCTTTATTATTCCCTCATCACCAAATTCCTGTCTCAACAATTGTTGCAGTAATACCTTGTACAACTCTCGGGTCTTCTCAGGGCACCAGCCAGGTAGCTGGATAGCTGAGATATTCAATATTACCGGTACCAACTCAACCTTTATATTATCATATACAATTTTATTACTTTTTATTATCGCAAGTCCATTTTCTGGTCCTGCAGTCAAGGCCGGGCAAGGGAGACCAGTCACTTGTGGCTGCTGGGTCGTGACCTTGCTCGTTGGTAATTCGGATGTGGGGTTAACCGTGGTGATTGGAGCTTGTTGCCCGTTTAATAAATTTTGAGTGCTGGTTTGATTGCTGGCTCCTTCCCTTGTACACCCCCCAATGATTTTGACACAAAAGGTCCCTGGAGGGCCTTTGCTGTCAAAATCTGACACACCTGGTAGATTAAATTGTCCACTAAAATAAAAGCAAAATACTGCAGATGCTGAAAATCCGAAACAAAAACAGGAAATGCTGGAAATACTCAGCAGATTAAATTGTCCGCCAGGCACATCGTAGTTCTTTTCAGGATATTATATAAAGAGACTGGCTTTAAGGCAAATCCATCAGTAAGGTTCCTGCGATACCCAACAAGGCCCAAAAATGATCTCAGAGCCTTAGTATCTTGTGGTACGGGGAGTTGGAAGTTTGAGGATTGTCTGTACTCTCATCTGCTCTGTCTCGTGCTTTCCCTGTGTTATCACATATTCCCAAATAATAAACCTTTTCTTTCAATATCTGTGCCTTTTCCGGGTTAACTTTCACCCCAACCTTCCAAAGGAGTGGAAGGAGCTCCTCCAGTAGGTCATCCACATATTGGATCAAACATTCTGATCGGGAGAAAGGACTTAACCCTTTTGCCAACCGCTGGTGGAATATTGACGGACTATTATGAAATCCCTGGGGGAGACACGTCCTGTTGTTCCTGGAACGTAAACGCAAATTTATATTGACACTCTTGTGCCAGTGGTATGGACCAGAACCCATTGCTAATATCCAACACAGCAAACCACTTCGACTGTTTTGTTTTTTTATTTTCTAAAACTTTGATTGTCCTCTTAAATGTCAGATAAATTTCCCTTTGAGTGCTTTAAATGACCACTCATATCAATTAAATTGTGTTTATCGATTCCAATTTCATATGCCCAAACTTGATGGTATTGCATTTGTTACATTAAAGACAGAAGTGCTTGCAGCAATCTCTCCTTCTCAAGCACTTTGTCTCATTGATAAAGATGCTGTGACATTTGATGTCTGCAATTAAATTCTTAAATTCTTAAAGCTGCTGGATCTCTTGCTGTGCCATCAGTTCTCATTTGGCCTTGGAACCTGCCGTCACCTGCTTAAATAAAACAGAAAGAATCTGTTGTGGCTCTGCCCCTGAGCCCAGTGGGTTAATTTGTCCAATTATATCTGTCAATTTAGAAATTTAATAACGTCCATTATATATAAATTTTACTCTCAGCAATGCAAAAATTGTGTGGTGGATTAAGTGGAAAAACAATAGCTGCAGCAGGGTTAATTTCTTTATCTGTCTCCAAGGGGGCGGAGCAAAACATTCTCAGCTGCGTCACTTTACGTAACCCTTTTTTTCTGATTGAAAAGAACTACACTCCATTTTTAATCTTTTTTTTTTCAATCCTTTTGGCATCCTTAGGGTTTGAAAACAACAAAATCATTAGGAACATTATCAACTTCAAAGGAAAGCATCTCCATCAGGAAAGACAGCATTTTAGATTAAACTCCAATTGTTTCCAAACTTTTAGCATCTTTCATAAGAAGTTTCTAATCCAAGGATTTTTTTTTTATAACAAAGATGATTCCAAATTCCAATTCACTGCAATAAATATTTAAAAATCAAAACTGCCGATGTAATATGAGGAGTCTCATGTCCGGAACTTAAGACTCCCCACAAAACTTGACGTGCTAAACTTGAAAGTTCATTGTGTTCATAAATGAAATTTCCAGTTTTTTCAACTTAACAGGCCAGTTAACCTTAATAGTATAAACTTAACTCAGACTCATTAACTTATAATACTTATCAACTACACACAGAGCAGAATAGCACGTGCTTTTTTTTTTAAAGATGGTAAATTACGTCATTTTTCTTGTTTAGATTAGATTAGAGATACAGCACTGAAACAGGCCCTTCGGCCCACCGAGTCTGTGCCGACCATCAACCACCCATTTATACTAATCCTACACTAATCCCATATTCCTACCAAACATCCCCACCTGTCCCTATATTTCCCTCCCACCTACCTATACTAGTGACAATTTATAATGGCCAATTTACCTATCAACCTGCAAGTCTTTTGGCTTGTGGGAGGAAACCGGAGCACCCGGAGAAAACCCACGCAGACACAGGGAGAACTTGCAAACTCCACACAGGCAGTACCCAGAATCGAACCCGGGTCCCTGGAGCTATGAGGCTGCAGTGCTAACCACTGCGCCACTGTTCAGGCACCTTTTTCAAATGACTGTAATAAAACCAAAAGCTAACGAAGAAGTTATTTAGCATTCTTATAACAAAAGATTTATCACCAGCTTCTTAAACAAACTTTAAACAGACAGAATCTTTCCTATATCTTCTTTGTTTATCCTTCTCTCCCTTAAACCAATATCCTATTCCTGACATTTGCTACTTAAATACAATCAATAAAACATGTCTTTAATTTAAATTCCAAAAAAAACTAGAACAGATTTTTAACTGGAACTCCAATTAAAGCAGTACTTTAAAGTTCAAATTGGATTTCTGCCAAACATCTTCAGACCTTCAAGGCTGAAGCTTATCTCTTAGAAGATTGTTCATTGCCTTTTCACAGTTGCAAAACCAACTTTTAAAATAAAAATAAAATTTTAACTTAAAATATAATTCAATTTTATATCCCATTCCTGGGTGTACAACACTAAATCGAAATGAACACACTCAACAATCACTTTTCGCACTCATTCAATTCCAAACAACTTAGAAAATTGATTCCTGTAATGGGTTATGAATTCAAAATACCAAAATCTCTGTCAAATTCCCTGTCCCGATGCCAAGGAACACACACAGGTTTAACTAATTCACAACCAAAACATGACTCAAGGTTCCCACAAAATATACACATGTAAAAATAGAAAAAGTAACAGACTCATTCTTTCAACGTCAAGGCCAGACAACAAAGAGTTAACGACAGTCGGTTCTCCAGAACACAAGCTGCACATCCCACATTCATGGAAGCTTCCAACATTCACACATTCGAATCAAAAGACACAGTAACTTGTTTTTACTCACTTGAAATTTCACGAAAACATTCATGTTCTTTGCCTTGTCTGCTTCCCTCTCCCTTTTCGGCCTGAGACTGGAATTGGATTAAATCATCAGATGGGGCCTCGAACCCCGAGGGGAACTCTAACCTCCCTCTGAGGGGGACTCTAACCTCCCTCAACTTTTGGGGACTCTAACCACCCTCTGAGGGGGACTCTAACCTCCCTCAAACTCTGGTTCTGATGGGGCCTCTAACCCCAAGGGGGCCTCTAACCTCCCTTACGACCTAAACCTAAACCTATAATGACTTACCCCGGTAGTGGAACACAGGTGAGCGTGTGCGTTTCCTCGGTCAAAACCTCGTATTGCCGAAATCAGGCAGCCGCGGTCATCGAGCTGTTGACCCGCGAGGCACCACGCTATCCTCCTGTGCTGGCACTCCGGGGGTTTGTCATCTCGGTGGAGCTGCACAGTGGCGCAGTGGTTAGCACCGCAGCCTCACAGCTCCAGGGACCCGGGTTCGATTCCGGGTACTGCCTGTGTGGAGTTTGCAAGTTCTCCCTGTGTCTGCGTGGGTTTTCTCCGGGTGCTCCGGTTTCCTCCCACAAGCCAAAAGACTTGCAGGTTGATAGGTAAATTGGCCATTATAAATTGTCACTGGTATAGGTAGGTGGTAGGGAAATATAGGCACAGGTGGGGATGTTTGGTAGGAATATAGGATTAGTATAAATGGGTGGTTGATGTTCGGCACAGACTCGGTGGGCCGAAGGGCCTGTTTCAGTGCTGTATCTCTAATCTAATCTAATCTAACTGTTGTGAAATAAACCGACTTGGCACGGTGAGTACACGCAACCGACTTTTATTGACTTGTGCGCAAGGAGAACAGCCACAGCGCGGCCCACAGTGGGGCCCACTGTAATGTTCTAAAGAGTTTCCGCAAAACAGTGGCACTTATAGTATTCTGTAACCAATAGTCTTACAATAATAATTGCAATCCTTAATTTACATTTAAAGACACCTATGACACTGCAGTTGAGCACTTGCCCTAAACGAGTGGGATACAGCATTATTTCAATCCTTCGTTTACATATCTATCTCACCATTGGCCTTGCAGCAGATACTGCAGTCCACAGCGCGAGACAGAAAAGTACATTCTGTTTCAGCAACACTCATCTCAACTCCCATGCTGAGTACAATCCTAAGGAACAGTTAATGTATAAACATGATGACTAGCCAAACCCACACCCCTTGTCCGAGGATGGCTCACTCCAGATTCCACAGACCTTCTGACAGTGCAGCACTCCCTCAGTACTGACCCTCCGACAGTGCAGCACTCCCCCAGTACTGACCCTCCGACAGTGCAGCGCTCCCTCAGTATTAACCCTCCAACAGTGCAGCGCTCCCTCAGTACTGACCCTCCAACAGTGCAGCGCTCCCCCAGTACTGACCCTCCGACAGTGCAGCGCTCCCTCAGTATTAACCCTCCGACAGTGCAGCACTCCCTCAGTACTGACTGTTTGGATTATGGGCTCAAGTCACTGCTGTGGGTATTGAAGAGACAACGCCTGGCTCAGAGGGCTCACAACTCAGCCACAGCTGACAGCTTCTCAGTTGGATATTGCTAGGTATTCATTTTCAGAGAGTCACATTTTTCTAGATTAGATTTCATAAACATGTGCAGGTATTTTAGAAAACGTTGTACAAAGTACCACACGGGAATATTAATAAGCATAATACAATAATAAGTGTAGAAAATGAAATTAAAACTGTCCAGAGGGGAGAAACTGAGAAGGTGGAGATAAGGACAGGTTTTCAGGCTGGATGAAAGTGGGTCAATGGTTTCAGTTTTCTGGTTACTGTGTAAAACAATGATTTGTATATATGCTGATAGGGAGCAGCATATAAACATGCAGATATCAAACAGGAAGCACAGTGAATATTTCTGAAGACCAAATGAAGCTGCAGATGCTATTAATAAGGTAGTGGATTAAACAAAACAGCAGGAGACGGATGGTCCAGGTGGTAGAAAGCTTGACTTTTCAATCAGAGCTTGTGAGGTCAAGGTTCATTCCAGAAACTTGAGCACAAATTCTAGGCTGACACTGCAGAACAGTACTGAGGGAATGTGGGACTGTCGGAGAGTCAGTACTGAGGCAATGTGGGACTGTCGGAGGGTCAGTACTGAGGGAATGTGGGACTGTCGGAGGGTCAGTACTAAGGCAATGTGGGACTGTCGGAGGGTCAGTACTGAGGGAATGTGGGACTGTCGGAGGGTCAGTACTGAGGGAATGTGGGACTGTCGCAGGGTCAGTACTGAGGCAATGTGGGACTGTCGGAGGGTCAGTACTGAGGCAATGTGGGACTGTCGGAGGGTCAGTACTGAGGGAGTGCTGCACTGTCGAGGGTCAGTACTGAGGGAGTGCTGCACTGTTGGAGGGTCGGTACTGAGGGAGTGCTGCACTGTCGGAGGGTCAGTACTGAGGGAGTGCTGCACTGTCGGAGGGTCAGTACTGAGGGAGTGCTGCACTGTCGAGGGTCAGTACTGAAAGAGTGCTGCACTGTCGGAGGGTCAGTACTGAGGGAGTGCTGCACTGTCGAAGGGTCAGTACTGAGGGAGTGCTGCACTGCTCGAGAGTCATATCCCTTTATTCTCTCTCCTTCAACCACCTACGCAACCGATTATTAAATGTTGACACACTCTCTGTCTCAAACACTAAATTTTGCTTATACATCCACAGCCGCACGACCCTCTTTGTAAACAATGGTCTCTGCTTCTAACCGAGGCCCTGTTTGCAAACTGAGGGGGATGTAAAAAGTTCCCCAGTTGGTATTGGAAGAACATGTCAACATTTAACAAT
Organism: Heterodontus francisci; assembly: GCF_036365525.1. Lineage (NCBI taxonomy): Eukaryota > Metazoa > Chordata > Chondrichthyes > Heterodontiformes > Heterodontidae > Heterodontus > Heterodontus francisci. The sequence goes on along the minus strand of NC_090398.1, from coordinate 13,126,781 downwards.
CAGTTCGGTCGGTGGTTGAAGGAAAGAAAATAAAGGGATATGAGAACAGGGCGGAAACATGGGATTAGACCTACCACTACCTCTCAGGTGGAGGATAAGGATCAACACGGACTGGGTGGGCCTAACAGCCTGTTTCTGTATCATCGTATTGAGGAAATTCTCTTCTAAATATGAACGGAAGAAATCATAATGAAAATATCAAAATTAGGACAGAATGTACGACTTTAAAATGGAAAATGAATTAAATCTGTTCACCTTTGTCCACTAGGCCTCAGGCCTACCAGCCTATCGATTTAAGACACCCTGCTTATCCGTTCACTCAGCTCGGTGGCCGAGAACAGTCAATAGGCTGGAGATCACTGGGCCACAAACACCAGAGTCAACAACCAACCAGCTGAACAGGAAAGCCACATCCTTTGGGACAGTTATCTATCGGATAGCTCTCCTTAGACAACTGCCCTTCTTCACATACAGAGGGGATGAAAATCCATTCCCAATTTAAGGACAGCTTTCAAAGTACTTACAGCGGTCGATTCAGCTCCACGGGCATGAACAATGAATTTATAACGGACTTTGGTCAAATTTATTGCCTTTGTGTAATATAATCAGGAGTGCTCCTGAGCATCATCAATTTCTGGTTATAAAATGAGCCCTTTGTTTTTTGTTATTCATTCATGGGATGTGGGCGTCGCTGGCCAGGCCAGCATTTATTTCCCATCCCTAATTACCCTTGAGAAGGTGGTGGTGAGCTGCCTGCTTGAACCGCTGTACTCCATGTGGGGTAGGTACACCCACAGTGCTGTTAGGAAGGGAGTTCCAGGATTTTGACCCAGCGACAGTGAAGGAACGGCGATATAGTTCCAAGTCAGGATGGTGTGTGACTTGGAGGGGAACTTGCAGGTGGTGGTGTTCCCATGTATTTGCTGCCCTTGTCCTTCTCGTTGGTAGAGGACGCAGGTTTGGAAGGTGCTGTCTGGGGAGCCTTGGTGCGTTGCTGCAGTGCATCTTGTAGATGGTACACACTGCTGCCACTGTGCGTCGGTGGTGGAGGGAGTGAATGTTTGTAGATGGGGTGCCAATCAAGCGGGCTGCTTTGTCCTGGATGGTGTCAAGCTTCTTGAGTGTTGTTGGAGCTGCACCCATCCAGGCAAGTGGAGAGTATTCCATCACACTCCTGACTTGTGCCTTGTAGATGGTGGACAGGCTTTGGGGAGTCAGGAGGTGAGTTACTCGCCTCAGGATTCCTAGCCTCTGACCTGTTCTTGTTGCCACGGTATTTATATGGCTACTCTAGTTCAGTTTCTGGTCAATGGTAGCCCCTAGGATGTTGATAGTGGGGGATTCAGCGATGGTAATGCCGATGAATGTCAAGGGGAGATGGTTAGATTCTCTCTTGTTGGAGATGGTCATTGCCTGGCACTTGTGAGGCGCGAATGTTACTTGCCACTTATCAGCCCAAGCCTAGATATTGTCCAGGTCTTGCTGCATTTCTACACGGACTGCTTCAGTATCTGAGGAGTCACGAATGGTGCTGAACATTGTGCAATCATCAGCGAACATCCCCACTTCTGACCTTATGATTGAAGGAAGGTCATTGATGAAGCAGCTGAAGATGGTTGGGCCGAGGACACTACCCTGAGGAACTCCTGCAGTGATGTCCTGAAGCTCAGATGATTGACCTCCAACAACCAGAACCATCTTCCTTTGTGCTAAGTATGACTCCAGCCAGCTGAGGGTTTTCCCCGTTTCCATTGACCTCAGTTTTGTGAGGGCTCCTTGATGCCATACTCAGTCAAATGCTGCCTTGATGTCAAGGGCAGTCACTCTCACCTCACCTTTTGAGTTCAGCTCTTTTGTCCATGTTTGAATCAAGGCTGTAATGAGGTCAGGTGCTGAGTGGCCCTGGCGGAACCCAAACTGAGCGTCACTGAGCAGGTTGTTGCTAAGCAAGTGCCGCTTGATGGCACTGTTGATGACACCTTCCATCACTTTACTGATGATTGAGAGTAGGCTGATGGGGCGGTAGTTGGCCGGGTTGGATTTGTCCTGCTTTTTGTGTACAGGGGCTATAGAAATTTCCCTTCTGTCTAATAAAAATTTACTTTGCATAAGGCTCAAAATGAGACGAGTTTTAGAGAGCTCAGAAACGCTGGTGTGAATGGGGGGATTTTCCTGGGTCGGTGCGCAGACTCAGAGGACGGAATGTTACCGGCCCCAGTCCGATGGGTCTTGAGGTGGAAGAGGCTGGTAAAATAGCGGGAAGCCGCCTCAGGATTGGTCCCTCCTCCCAACGGGGGTGTCTCCCAGCGATGGGACCAAATACAGAGCAACTTTGCCTTAGTACTGACCCTCCGACAGTGCACTGCTCCTGCAGTACTGACCCTCCCACAGTGCAGCACTCCCTCAGTACTGACCCTCCGACGGTGCACTGCTCCCGCAGTACTGACCCTCCCACAGTGCAGCACTCCCTCAGTACTGACCCTCCGACAGTGCACTGCTCCTGCAGTACTGACCCTCCCACAGTGCAGCACTCCCTCAGTACTGACCCTCCGACAGTGCACTGCTCCCGCAGTACTGACCCTCCCACAGTGCAGCACTCGCTCAGTACTGACCCTCCGACAGTGCAGCATTCCCTCAGTACTGACCCACCGACAGTGCAGCACTCCCTCAGTACTGACCCTCCGACAGTGCAGCACTCCCTCAGTACTGACCCTCTGACAGTGCAGCACTCCCTCAGTACTGACCCACCGACAGTGCACTGCTCCCGCAGTACTGACCCTCCGACAGTGCAGCACTCTCTCAGTACTGACCCTCCGACAGTGCAGCATTCCCTCAGTACTGACCCTCCGACAGTGCAGCACTCCGTCAGTACTGACCCTCCGACAGTGCAGCACTCCCTCAGTACTGACCCTCTGACAGTGCAGCACTCCCTCAGTACTGACCCTCCGACAGTGCACTGCTCCCGCAGTACTGACCCTCCCACAGTGCAGCACTCCCTCAGTACTGACCCTCCGACAGTGCAGCACTCTCTCAGTACTGACCCTCCGACAGTGCAGCATTCCCTCAGTACTGACCCTCCGACAGTGCAACACTCCCTCAGTCCTGACTCTCCGACAATGCAGTACTACGTCAGTACTGAACCTCCGACAGTGCGGCACTCCATCAAAACAGACACAGGGAGTATCGGCCTGGATTATGTGCTCATGTTACTGACTTGATTTCCTAATATTCTGTCTTAGAGAGGAGAGAGTTATCACTGAACCAAGAGTTAATTTATACCGAGGCTTTACATTCAGGTCGATGTCATGTGAATCTATTATTTATTTCCAGTGCACAGTGATTACCTTGTTTATATAACAAACATCATAACATCTGCATTGGGGGCTTGCTTAAGATTTGAAGCAGTTCACCTGTCCTGACTCCTGGGGTTTTGTTGGATGAGGGGTATCAGACAGCTTTCACTGCATTGTAACTGTGTACCACATTTATTACTGCTGAGGCCTCGCAAAACAACCCCATGGGCTGAAGATTTTCCATGGAAGTGGGAAACAGGATCCGGATTGTTTTTCAGATCAGAAACCTGCCTTTGGTGGGAAACTGATTAAAGTTCAGATTTTCATGTGGGTGTGCCCTTCAGTGAAATGTAGATGAGATTCCTGTCCAAATAAGGGAAGTGGGCGGACTCTAGAGGTTGGAGGGCCAGAGGCCTTCCAAATTCAGAACAGCACCCAGCTGCAGTTCAAGGTAAGTAACTGAGAGGGCGCCTCAGCAAGAAGGTGCCGTCTCAGCCACTTTTTATAAACTTTAATAAGGAAATTAAATAAAGTGCAGCCAGCCCATCAGTGTGGCCATGGTGGAGCAGCCCCTCTTCAGGATAGTCTTTGACTGTACCCCCTCCCAGGCAGGTGGGGCTGGGGCATTGTAGGCCTGCCAGGAGTGCTGGTACCCCAGTCTGCTCCTGAGTATCTGGCTCCAGCCAGTTGCTCTGCCCCTATCTTGTCGGGAACCTGGAGGTTTACTGGAAAATCCCAATCTGTCTCTAAAACTTAACTTTAACAAGGCTCTTAATGAGCCTAATTGCCTGCCCGCCTCATGAGAACAGGTGGCCTTCCCGGGCCCTGAACTTGTTTCCTCTAAAATGTCCAGCACCAGCAACAGCATCCTGCAATTGACACGCCTCCCGCCAAAGCTGCTTTTTTCGGGCCGCCCCGCCCGCCCCTCTGCTTCTGTTCCCACCTTCGGGGGCGGGGGTCTGCTAAAAGTTCAGGCCCTTAATTCTGACATAGTGTCACCTTGTGCTGGCGATTGTATCCCGGGATGAAAGGGTTGTCCCAATGAGGAGAAATTGAGTAGATTGGGCCTATTCGGTCTGGAGTTCAGAAGAATGAGAAACGTGAAACGTGTAAGATTCTGCGCGGGTTTGACAGGGTCAATGAGAGGCGGTTTCCCTCTGGCTGGAGAGTGGAGAACACGGGATCACAGTTTCAGGCTAAGGGGTCGGCCATTTGAGGCTGAGATGAGGAGAATTACTTGGCTCCGAGTGTTGTGAATCTTTGGAATTCTCTACCCCCAGAAAGCTGTGGATGCTCAGTCGCTGAGTATATTCAAGACTGAGATCGAGAGATTTCTGAGGGAATCGAGAAATTTGGGATAGGGTGGGAAAATAGAGCTGAGGTAGAAGATCAGCCATGTGCTTATTGAATGGTGGAGCAGGCTCAAGGGGCCGAATGGCCTTCTCCTGCTTATATTTTTGATGTTCTTCTTGGCCCTCAGCAGTTCCCTGTTGCTATGCAGTTGTCATATTGTGACTAATTTCGACCCATACTGTTTCAGCCCATTGTCTCTACACCTTCTATAACTCTTTGATATCATTATCAATGGCCTGGTTTAACTTGTACCTACAAACTGTAAGTTCCAACTCTTCATGCTCCATTCGGAGCAGGTGGTGGACAACCAAGCAGCTAATGGGAGAATGAGGAGGCTCTGTGAACACTCCCATCCTTAGCAATGGTGGAGCCCAGCATGTGAGTGCAAGAGAAGTGTTCGCAGCCACCTTCAGCCAGAAGCGTTGAGTAGACGATCTTCCCAGGTCTTCTCCTGAGGTCCCCACCATCATAGATGCCAGTCTTCAGCCAATTCGATTCACTCCACGTGATATCAAGAAACAGCTGAAGGCACTGGATACTGCAGTGGTATGGGCCCTGACAACATTCTGGCAATAGTACTGAACAGTGGTGCTCCAGAACTTGCCGCGGCCCTAGCCGAGCTGTTCCAGTACAGCCACAACACTGGCATCTACCCGGCAATGTAGAAAATTGCCCCGGTATGCCCTGTACACAAAAACCAGGACAAATCCAACCCAGCCAATTAGCGGCCCATCAGACTACTCCCGATCATCAGCAAAGTGATGGAAGGGTTTGTCGACAGTGCTCTCCATCGGCACTTACTCAGCAATAACCTGCTCACTGATGCTCAGTTTGGAGCCTGCCAGGATCACTCGGCTGCAGACCTCATTACATCCTTGTTCCAATCGTTTGATCTCAGCGTAGAAGTCGCAATCAAGTTGGTGGTGTGGCCACTTTAAGTTCTCAGACATAGTCATATATGGCACAGAAGGAGGCCATTCGGCTCATCGAGTCCATGCCGGCTCTCTGCGGAGCAATCCAGTCAGCCTCACTCCCCCGCTCAATCCCCATAGCCCTGCAAGTATATTCCGTTCAAGTGCCCATCCAATTCCCTTTTGAAATCATTGATCATCTCCGCTTCCATCATCCTTGTGGGCAGCCATTTCCAGGTCATTACCACCCGCTGTGTAAAAACGTCCTTCCTGATATTCCCTCTGCATCTTTTGCCCAAAACCTTCAATCTGTGTCCCCTAGTCCTTGTACCAACAGTTAATGGGAACAGTTTTTCCTTGTCTAACTTGTCTAGGCAGTCCTCTCACAGTTCCATGTTCTTTTGACAGCTGGATGTCTTTGCTGATACCTCTGCTCCGAGCTCAAAAGACACAGGGTTTTGATGCACCGCAACACCATGCCATGTTCCTCCCTGCTGCAGGAAGCTGGCACAATATTTGAGGGCTATTATTCACAAGACCTTTATGAATAACTTGCTATTCAGAGAACTCAAGACGGTCACTGATTTAACCTGACTCATCTACCCACATGATATTTCATAAGGTTTGATTCTCAAAAGAGCCAAATTGCCTAACCACGCTTGTCTAGCTATCTCATCCACGTTCTACTATTTGGGACCCTTGTTTCTCTTTTATCATTTAACTGCTTTACCTCGCAGTGAAGTTAACAACGGTCAGTCACTAGTCAAAAGTGAACAGTTTGTAAAGTAAACCACGCCCTCAGCAAACCATGCAGCACAGCTTGCAGACTATAGGGGTGAGTAGCATTAAGAAATTACATCAATATAGCCATATTTCCAAGAGTGTCAGAATTTACACCAATTACCTTTACTGGTTTCATCCCAAACCTACCTACATTATGTATCATCAGTTTTAACCAGAGTTTATCTGTATCTGTTCCCAGATCCTGGTGCTCGTATCAGACAGACTTTGGAAAATTACAGTGACATCCAGCTCCGCAGAGTCACCGAGTTCTACAGGCAGAGAATAGAAGAAGCCATTGAGGAATGTGTAGAAGGTGTCAGTCTGGCACTACTTAATGAACAAAAGTTGAATGACCAAATCTGCAAGGTGTGTTGGATAGATTACAAATCGTCAATGTAATATTCTGCTGGTTGCTCTTTTAAACAGCACTGATGTTGCAACAGAACAGAATTCCGTAACATTGCTGATCTCTTTTCCTTGCAATTTTCTTCTCTCCTCTCCTGAAGATGTCGACTTCTCCGTGTTGTAAATAGGTATCAGTGTCCGTCATTGGAGTCTGTTATTCACATGTAAGCTTTGACAGTGAGGGGGGATCTTTAACACGGGTGAGCTAGTGGGATTGGCTGTGAATGGAGGGTGTTCAATAGGCAAAGAATAGATCTAGAGTCATAGAGTTATACAGCACAGAAACAGGCCCTTCGGCCCATTGTGTCCGTGCCGGCCATCAAGCACCTATCTATTCTAATCCCATTTTCCAGCACTTTGCCCGTAGCCTTGTATGCTATGGCATTTCAGTTGCTCATCTGAATACTTTTAAAATGTTGTGAGGGTTCCTGCCTCTGCCACCCCTTCAGGCAGTGTGTTCCAGATTCCAACCACCTTCTGGGTGAAAATATTTTTCCTCAAAGCCCCTCTAAACCTCCTGCCCCTGACCTAAAATCGATGCCCCCGGTTACGCTAAGGGAAAAGGTTTCTTCCTATCTATCCTATCAATGCCCCTCATAATTTTGTATACCTCTATCAGGTCCCCCCTCAGTCTTCTCTGCTCTAAGGAAAACAACCCAAGCCGATCCAGTCTCTCTTCATAGATGAAATGCTCCAGCCCAGGCAACATCCTGGTGAATCTCCTCTGCACCCTCTCCAGTGCAATCACATCCTTCCTATAGTGTGGTGCCCAGAACTGTACACAGTACTCCAGCTGTGGTCTAACTAGCATTTTATACAGCTCCATCATAACCTCCCTGCTCTTATATTCTATGCCTCAGCTAATAAAAGCAAATATCCCATATGTTTTCCGAACCACCTTATCTACCTGTGCTGCTGTCTTCAGTGATCTATGGACAAGTACACCAAGGTCCCTCTGACCCTCTGTACTTCCTAGGATCCCACCATCCATTGTATATTCCCTTGCCTTGTTAGTCCTCCCAAAATGCATCACCTCACACCTCTCAGGATTAAATTCTATTTGCCACTGCTCTGCCCATTTTACCAGCCCATCAATATCGTCCTGTAATCTAAGGCTTTCCTCCTCACTATTTACAACACCACCAATTGTCGTGCCATCTGCGAACTTACTGATCATAACTCCCATATTCACGCCCAAATCATTAATGTACATTACAAACAGCAAGGGTCCCAGCACCAATCCCTGCGGTACACCACTGGTCACGGGCTTCCAATCGCAAAAACAACCCTCGACCATCACCTTCTGCCACGAAGCCAATTTTGGATCCAATTTGCCAAATTGCCCTGGATCCAATGAGCTGTTACCTTCTTACAGAATCTCCCATGCGGGACCTTATCAAAAGCCTTATGGAAGTCCATGTAGACTACATCAATTGCTTTACCCTCATCTACACATCTAGTCACGTCCTCGAAAAATTCAATCAATTTAGTTAGACACGATCTCCCCCGACAAAGCCATGCTGACTATCCTTTATTAATCCCTGCTTCGCCAAGTGGAGATTAATCCTGTCCCTCAAAATGTTTTTCCCATAGTTTCCCTACCAATGATGTTAGACTCACCAGCCTGCAACTACCTGGTTTATCCCTGCTACCCTTCTTAAATATGGTACCACATTCGCTGTCCTCCAGTCCTCTGGTACCTCTCCTGTGGCCAGAGAGGATTTGAAAATTTGTGTCAGAACCCCCGCTATCTCCTCCCTTGCCTCACATAACAGCCTGGGATACATCTCATCTGGGCCTGGGGATTTATCCACCTTTAAGCCCGCTAAAACCAATAATACCTCCTCACTTTCAGTGCTAATTTGTTCAAGTATATCACAATTCGCCTCCCTGATCTCTACACCTACATCATCCTTCTCCATAGTGAACACAGATGAAAAGTAATCATTTAAAACCTACTTATGTCCTCCGGCTCAACACACAGATTGCTACTTTGGTCCCTAATGGGCCCTACTCTTTCCCTGGTTATTCTTTTGCCCTTAATATACTTATAAAACGCCTTGGGATTTTCCTTGCCCGCCAGTGTTTTTTCACCACATAGAAGGACAAGGGCAGCAAATGCATGGAAACACCACCACCTGCAAGTTCCCCTCCAAGTCACACACCATCCTGACTAGGAACTATATCACTGTTCCTTCACTGTCGCTGGGTCAAAATCCTGGAACTCCCTTCCTAACAGCACTGTGGGTGTACCTACCCCACATGGACTGCAGCGGTTCAAGAAGGCAGCTCACCACCACCGTCTCAATGGCAATTAGGGATGGGCAATAAATGAATAAATGTTGGCCTGGCCAGCGACGTCCACATCCCATGAATGAATTTTTTAAAAAGCCCCTCTTCGCTCTCCTAATTACTTTTTTAAGTACCCAGCCCCCAACACACTTTCTATACTCCTCTAGGGCCTCTGTTGTATTCTGCCCTCTGAATCTGCCATCAGCCTCCTTTTTTTTCCCTTATCGAATCCTCTATATCTCTTGATTTCCAGGGTTCCCTGGACTTGTCGGTCCTACGCTTCACCTTTACAGGAACATGTTGGCCCTGAACTCTCACTATTTTCTTTTTGAATGACTCCCACTGGTCTGATGTAGACTTTCCTGCAAGTAGCTGCTCCACGTCCAGTTTGACCAGATCCTGTTTTACTCAGGCAGGACAAGGGGGAAAGCAGACCAACCGCTCCCAGGAGGCGGGTAGGCATTTTAAGTATGTTAGTGAAGCTGGAAGCATCGGATTTAACAGGTTTAAATGTGGCCGGTCGTGTTTCCTGGGCCTTGGGAAACCCAGCAGCTGCAGGAAGGTGAGGACAGCCTAGGGGAGAAGACACCAGGCTTTTCAGCACTGCTTGTGGGTCAAGAGGAGCAGATGTGCTTTCCCCAGCGTTCCCCAGGCTCCCACACCAGGCTGCAGAAACCCCCCCCCCCGCATAGAAACCCCTCCTCTCCTCATCACACTAGAATCAGGCAACACCCCCCCCCCCCACCGGCGTCCACCTGGGTTGGCGTTCTGACCTGCCTAGTCCTGTGGCTTCCTCTGGAATGTTCCCTGTGCGACTAGGGGCCATACCTGTCGATCTGGCTGACTTCTGGACAGGCAATCTGTCAATGATGAAAGATGCTTGCTGTGGTGTTAAAACTCCACTACATGTGGAGAAATTCAGACTTCCGGGTTTCCTGTGTGCGACTGGGCCTCTCCACTCCCAGCGCGTCAGAATGTTAAAACTCCTTTCTGAGTACTGGCTTGGTATTTAACTGTGGAAAACAGCAGAACTAAGTCAGTATTGCCTATCCTTCAATTCCATACATGTGCATCCTTCAGGAATGTCTTTTACAATCACATGCTGGGCTCTGCTATCATTGAGGATGGGGATGTTCTAGCAGTCTCCTACTCCTCCTCCTCCTGTTACGGCTGGATGTGGCAGGATTGCAGAGCTTTGATCTTATCCGGTAGTTGCAAGATCGCTTTGCTCTGTTTTAGCAGGATTCTTCTGCTGTTCAGCATGCATGCTCTGTAGCTTCATCAGACTGGCACCTTATTTTTAGGCATGCTCTCCTGCACTCCTCGTTGAACTATGTTTTTGTTTTATTCTTTAATGGGATGTGCACATTGCTGGCTAGGCCAGCATTTATTTCCCATCCCTAATTTCCCTTGAGAAGGTGGTGGTGAGCTGCCTTCTTGAACTGCTGCAGTCCATGTGGGGTAGGTACACCCACAGTGCTGTTAGGAAGGGAGTTTCAGGATTTTGACCCACAACAATGAAAGAACGACGATATAGTTCCATGTCAGGATGGTGTGTGGCTTGGAGGGGAACTTGCAGGTGGTGGTGTTCCCATGCATCAGCTGCCCTTGTCCTTCTAGGTGGTAGAGGTCACGGGTTTGGAAGGTGCTGTCGAAGGAGCCTTGATGAGTTGCTGCAGTGCCTCTTGTAGATGGTACACACTGCTGCCACTGTGCGTCGGTGGTGAAGGGAGTGAATGTTGAAGGTGGTAGATGGGGTGCCAATCAAGCGGGCTGCTTTGTCCTGGATGGTGTTGAGCTTCTTGAGTGTTGTTGGTGCTGCACTCATCCAGGCAAGTGGAGAATATTCCATCACATTCCTGACTTGTGCCTTGTAGATGGTGGACAGGCGAGTCAGGAGGTGAGTTACTCATTGCAGGATTCCCAGTCTCTGACCTGTTTTTGTAGCCACGGTATTTATATGGCTACTCCAGTTCAGTTTCTGGTCAGTGGTAACCCCCAGGATGTTGATAGTGGGGGATTCAGCGATGGTATTGCCGTTGAACATCAAAGAGTGATGGTTAGATTCTCTCTTATTGGAGATTGTCAATGTCTGGAACTTGTGTGGTGCGAATGTTACTTGCCACTTATCAGCCCAAGCTTGAATGTTGTCCAGATCTTGTTGCATTCCTCCATGCACTGCTTCAGTATCTGAGGAGGTGCAAATGGTGCTGAACATTGTACAATCATCAGCAAACATCCCCATTTCTGACCTTATGATGGGGGAAGGTCATTGATGAAGCAGCTGAAGATGGTTGGGCCAAGGACACTACCCTGAGGAACACCTGCCGTGATGACCTGGGACTGAGATGATTGACCTCCAACAACCACAATCATCTTCCTTTGTGCTCGGTATGACTCCAACCAGCGGAGAGTTTTCCCCCTGATTCCCATTGACTCCAGTTTTGCTAGGGCTCCTTGATGCCATACTCGGTTAAATGCTGTCTTGATATCAAGGGCAGTCACTCTCACCTCAGCTCTGCAGTTCAGCCCTACTTTCCGTGTTTGGACCAAGGTTGTAATAAGGTCAGGAGCTGAGTGACCCTGGCAGAACCCAAACTGAGCATCACTGAGCAGGTTATTGCTGTTTAAATGGCACTTGATATCATTGTCAACAACACCTTCCATCACTTTGCTAATGATCGAGAGTAGACTGATAGGACAGTAATTGGCTGGATCAGATTTGTCCTGTTTTTGTGCACAGGACAGACCTGGGCAGTTTTCCACATTGTCAGGTAGGTGTCAGTGTTGCAGCTGTACTGGAACAGCTTGGCTAGGGTACGGCTAGTTCTGCAGCCACAAGTCTTCAGTACTATCTATAGCCGGGATGTTGTTGGGGCCCGTGGCCTTTGCAGTATCCAGTGCATTCAGCCGTTTCTTGATATCACGTGGAGTGAATCGAATTGGCTGAAGTCTGGCATCTGTGATGCTAGAAACCTCAGGAGGAGGCTGAGATGGATCATCAACTCGGCACTTCTGGCTGAAGACGGATGCAAATGCTTCAGCCTTATCTTTCGCACTGACGTGCTGGGCTCCCCCATCATTGAGGATGGGGATATTTGTGGAGCCACCTCCTCCTGTTAGTTGTTTAATTGTCCACCACCATTCACGGCTGGATGTGGCAGGACTGCAGAGCTTCGATCTGATCCGTGGGTCGTGGGATCACTTAGCTCTGTCTGACGTATGCTGTTTCTGCTGTTTGGTGTGCATGTGGTCCTGTGTTGTAGCTTCACCAGTTTGACACTTTATTTTTAGGTATTCCTGGGGCTGCTCCTGGCGTGTTCTTCTGCACTTTTTATTGAACCAGGGTTGGTCCCTTGGCTTGGTGGTGATGGTAATGGTAGAATGGGGGATATGCCGGGCCATGAGGCTACAGATTGTGGTTGAAATCAGTTCTGATGCTGTTGCTGATGGTCCACAGTACCTCATAGACGCACAGTTTTGAGCTGCCAGATCCATTCTGAATCTATCCCATTTAGCACGGTGATAGTGCCACACAACATGTTGCAGGGTATCTTCAGTGTGAAGGCGGGACTTTGTTTTAAAAAGATTGTGCGATGGTCACTTCCATCACTACTGTCATGGACAGATGCATCTGCGACAGGTAGAGTGGTGCTAAAGAGATCAAGTAGCCTTTTCCCTCTTGTTATTTGTCTCACCACCAGCTGCAGGCCCACTCTGGCAGATACGTCCTTCAGGACTCGACCAGCTCAGACAGCAGTGGTGCTACTTAGTCACTGTTGGTGATGGACATTGCAGTCCCCCACTCAGAGTATATTCTGTGCTTTTGCCACCCTCAGGGCTTCTTCCAACTGGTGTTCAATATGGAGAAGCACTGATTCATCAGCAAACAGAGGGTGGTAGGTGGTAATCAGCAGGAGTTTTCCTTGCCCATGTTTGAGCTGATGCCATGTGACTTCATGGGGTCCAGAGTCAATGTTGAGGACTGCTAAAGCCACTCCATCCCAACTGAATACTACTGTACCACCACCTCTGGTTGGTCTATCCTGCGGTGGGATAGGACATGGAGGAGCCTGGGACATTGGCAATAAGGTATGATTCAGTGAGTATGACTATGTCAGGCTGTTTCTTGACTAGTCTCTGGGACAGCTCTCCCAATTTAGGCACAAGTCCCCAGATGGCAGTGAGGATAACTTTGCAGGGTTGACTGGACTCGATGTGCCTTTTTCCCATCGTCCACCCGGTGCTTTGGTCTATATCAGGTTTATTGTTATTGGACCTTTCTGTAATGGTTTAATACAACTGAGTGACTTGCTAGGCCCATTTCAGAGGACAGTTAAGAGTCAAACAAATTGCTATGGGTCTGGAGTCACAGGGATGGATGGCAGATTTCCTTCCCTAAATCCCCAGATGGGATTTTACAACAATCCGGTAGTTTCCTGCTCACCATTACTGAGATGAGCATTTTATTCCAGGTTAATTTAATTGTAAATTCAAATTCACAAACTGTCATGGTGGGATTTGAACTGATATCAGACAGGGTGTAGAATGGGCAGCTGGTCCCAAGTCACTCAAAGTTAAAACAACTCCAAGTACCAAGGGCAGTCACAATGTGATGTGGGATACATGATATCGAATAATATCACAATACTGGGAACCTCCAATTCAACCTACAAGCTTACATTAACAATAATAGACAGTTTATCCATTTAATAATTGGCAGGCAATTTCATGTTTTCATTTTACAGCAACTTCTCCAAATTAGGTCTCACTGCACACACGGGTCATGGAGAATATGTAAGGGCAAAATATTTTTAAGTGAATGTCTTCTATTGAAATTTGGGTGTCATAATGGACCATATGCATTGATAGAGACCCGAGACACAGAGGGTCAGTGAAGTGACCGAACTCTTGTTTTATAGGAAATCCAACAGCTGGTGATGGTCGGGTGTCATCAGATGGCATCTAAACTTTTCCTCGACGTTGTGATGGAGAGTGGAGCTCAGGCAGGGAGAGCGATGTGGGAAACATTTGTAAAGATGGGGCTCACCAAACCAAAACTGACAAAAATACTGCAAGAGATTGAAAGCAAAGGTATGAGTGACACTGAATGAATTATGGTTGAAAATAATATCAAGCACGGTTCTGTTCAGGCCCAGAAATTTTGTGAATTGTAAATGGTGAAACTTGTTTTCATAGGTGCCAATCTACCATTTGAAGCAAGCACAAGTCTAATGGAATGCAGAATGTCCAACTACTTAAAAGGTAAAAATACAAAAACCAATGGTTTACAAACTGAGACTGATCCCGGTTTACAAACTGAGAGACCGACACTTGTTTACAAACTGTGAGACCGATCCCGGTTTACAAACTGTGAGACTGATCCCGGTTTACAAACTGAGAGACCGACACTTGTTTACAAACTGTGAGACCGATTCCGGTTTACAAACTGTGAGACTGTTCTCGGTTTACAAACTGTGAGACTGATCCCGGTTTACAAACTGTGAGACTGTTCTCGGTTTACAAACTGTGAGACTGATCCCGGTTTACAAACTGTGAGACTGATCCCGGTTTACAAACTGTGAGACTGATCCCGGTTTACAAACTGTGAGACTGATCCCGGTTTACAAACTGAGAGACCGACACTTGTTTACAAACTGTGAGACCGATTCCGGTTTACAAACTGTGAGACTGATCCCGGTTTACAAACTGTGAGACTGATCCCGGTTTACAAACTGAGAGACCGACACTTGTTTACAAACTGTGAGACTGATCCCGGTTTACAAACTGTGAGACTGATCCCGGTTTACAAACTGTGAGACCGATCCCGGTTTACAAACTGTGAGACTGATCCCGGTTTACAAACTGTGAGACTGATCCCGGTTTACAAACTGTGAGACTGATCCCGGTTTACAAACTGTGAGACTGATCCCGGTTTACAAACTGTGAGACTGATCCCGGTTTACAAACTGTGAGACTGATCCCGGTTTACAAACTGAGAGACCGACACTTGTTTACAAACTGTGAGACCGATTCCGGTTTACAAACTCTGAGACTGATCCCGGTTTACAAACTGTGAGACTGTTCTCGGTTTACAAACTGTGAGACTGTTCTCGGTTTACAAACTGTGAGACTGATCCCGGTTTACAAACTGTGAGACTGATCCCGGTTTACAAACTGTGAGACTGATCCCGGTTTACAAACTGTGAGACTGATCCCGGTTTACAAACTGTGAGACTGTTCTCGGTTTACAAACTGTGAGACTGATCCCGGTTTACAAACTGTGAGACTGATCCCGGTTTACAAACTGTGAGACTGATCCCGGTTTACAAACTGTGAGACTGATCCCGGTTTACAAACTGTGAGACCGATCCCGGTTTACAAACTGTGAGACCGATCCCGGTTTACAAACTGTGAGACCCATCCCGGTTTACAAACTGTGAGACTGATCCCGGTTTACAAACTGTGAGACTGATCCCGGTTTACAAACTGTGAGACGGATCCCGGTTTACAAACTGTGAGACCGATCCCGGTTTACAAACTGTGAGTCAGTTCCCGGTTTACAAACTGTGAGACCGATCTCGGTTTACAAACTGTGAGACTGATCCCGGTTTACAAACCTTGGGATTGGGAACATAGGAACAGGTGGAGTCCGTTCAGCCCCTTGAGCCTGATCTGCCATTCAGTGAGACCCTGGCTGATCTGTGACCTAACTCCCTTTCATTGCCTTTCCCCATATCCCTTGATTCTTTCAGTTAACAAAAATCTATCTGCTTTGAAATTAATATTTGACCCAGCATCAATTATCATTTTTGGAAGAGTGTTCCAACTTCTACCACTTCTTGTCTGGAGAAGTGTTTCCTAATTTCAGCCCTGAAAGGTCTGGCTCTAATTCCCCCTACTTCTGCACTCCCCAGTCAGGGGAAATATTTTCTACCTATCTTCTTTATTTGTTCCCCTTAATATCTTGAAAACTTGGATTTCTTTTTTATTCTTTCATGGAATGTGGGCATCACTGGCAAGGCCAGCATTTGTTGCCCATCCCTAATTGCCTTTGACAACTGAGTGGTTTGCTAGGCCCTTTAAGAGGGTAGTTAAGAGTCAACCACATTATTGTGGGCCTGGAGTCACATTTAGGCCAGATCAGGTAAGGAGGGCAGATTTCCTTCCCTAAAGAACATTAGTGAACCAGATAGGTTTTTATGACAATCTATGATAGTTTCATGGCACCATTACTGAGACTAGCTTTCAATTCCAGATTTTTATTCTGAATTAATGGAACTTATTAATTAATTGACTTTAAATTCCACCAGCTGCCGTGGAGGGATTTGAACCCGTGTCCCCAGGGCATTGGCCTGGGCCTCTAGATTGCTACTGTGCCACCATCTCCCCAATAAATCACCATGTAACCTTCTAAATTCTGAGAAATGCAGCCCCAGTTTGTGTGATCTCTCCTTGAAACATAACCCTTGGAGTCCAGGTACCATTTTGGCAAATCTATACTGCACTCTCTCCAAGGCCAATATATCCTTCCAAAGATGTGGCACCCAGAAATGCTCACAGTAACCTCCAGATATGGAGGGCTTTGTATAGCTGAAGCATGACTTCTACCCCCTTGTCTTCTCGTCCTCATATTATTTATATATCTCTATTCCATTCGCCTTTTTGATTATTTTCTGTATCTGTTCTATTATTGTTGTCTATATTGTTATAGCCAGGTGAGGAGGGGGGTCACAGTCGCCCCTCCTGCCCTTCCTCTTATCTGACTGCAACAAGGTTTATTCCTTTTTAAACAGTGGTTGTACTTACCACTTCTGTGAGTATTTTACCTTTTACCTTTATTGTGATTATTTTTTGCCCTATCGGACAGCTTTTCTTGAGTTTAAACAAGAAAGAGGTAAATTTACGATACTCAACAAACTAAACCCAACCTAACAACAATTAAAAAAAAACACTACACAATCACGCACACATTCACACGAGGATCACACAAATAGATTACAGGGCAGAAGGTAGGTTCTTTGGGTTGGATTAGAGTCCAGAGTAAATAAAAGTTAAATACAAGAGTCTGAAAGGTTGTGGTGGTTTTGGTGATCTTCCGGATGAAGTTGTATTCGTGAAGTCTTTGGCTGGTCAAAGTGAAATTATTGGCTGACCCGCTTGGCTCAGGATTTTCTTGGAGGCAGTCATACAGTTGGCTCTCTTCCCCTGATCTCTGCAGCAATCTGTAGGCTTAGAGGGTCCAGGGTCGCAGAGGGTTTTCAAACTTGAGGTTTTCTGGAGAGAGAGAGAGAGAGAGAAAGGGAGTCACACAGCCCTTTGTGCTTCTGCCCAAAACTTGCTTTCAGTTACTGTTTGTCTCGTGTGTGTAATGAAATTCCCAGTTTTACACAGCCGGGGGAGACAGTCACATGATTCACTCAATCCCCTTTGCTTTTAATCAGATCTAAGCTCGAAAACCCAAAACCTCTCTCAGGTGGTATTGTCAGCGTTTTCTCCTGGAGGGACTTCTCCACGCTTGAATGTCTCAAGATTGCTTTGAAAGTCCTGCTAACGAGGATGATCTGGATAATCTACTCAGTTCGCCAAAGTATTGCCCTGGCTGGGCTTTTTGTTAGACATGTGTCTCCAATTCGATGTCCTGGACTGTGAGATATTTCAGATGCAAATTGTGGTGGCCATCTTGGTTGCCAGTTTTTTAAAAGTTAACTGTAGGATTTTTCCCATTAAAAGTTTAATGTAAGTTTCCAACAGATGAATTAATGTTTCACATTTGGCATATTGTGTTTTCTTGACAATGTTATACTATTTATAACGACTTCAATTTTCACTTCAAGAACTTCAGGACCAACACAAAACATCCCTCCGTGAGAAGAATGAGAATCTACTGGTAAAAGTTATTGGTGGGAAAAAGGATAAATTCTCCCTGGCGGATCAATATACAGAACAGGTCATCATTGTTTCCAACCCTGATCAGAGTCTTTCAAAACATTACCTGACAGAGAGAGGGAAAAGGCGTGAGGACGGCCAAAGAAAGATGATCAAAGAACAATGGGAAACTGTAAGAATCGGTCAGTTGTTCAGGAGCAGTTTTGGTAAAAGCAGCCTGTCTGGGACGGTGGTGGTCAGTGGTCCGGCAGGGATCGGGAAGACCATCATGGTCCAGAAGATTGTCCGTGACTGGACTGATGGGAAAATATACCAACAGTTTCAGTTTGTCTTCCTCTTTAAATTCCGAGACCTCAACAACATTGAAGGCAGGACGAGTATCAAGAAACTGATCCTGGATTCATATCCTCACTTTGGGAAGAGGATCGAGCACTTATGGGAGGAACCTCAGGGACTGCTGTTTATATTGGACAGTTTAGAGGAGTTTAAGGAGAAGATTGATTTCACAGACTGGAAGAGAAATTCACTGACTGAGCACCAGTGTTTCCACCCGGAATGTCAGTGTGAAGTGTCTGACATTGTGCGCTGTCTGATCCAACAGAAAGTACTGAAAGGCTGTTCAGTGCTGGTCACAACTCGACCGACTGAACTGGACGCACTGAGAAAAGCTGAGATCAATCTGTGGGCAGAGATTGTGGGTTTCTTAAAGGAGCAGCGCAGGGAGTACTTTAAGAAATACTTTACAGATCAACACCTGGCAGAAGCAGCTGTCACCCATGTGGAACAGAATGACATCCTGTACTCTATGTGTGACAACCCCTCCTACTGCAGAATCATCTGTTACTCACTGGCCCCAGCCTTAAGACGAATGCAGGGGATACAGAAAACACTACCGACGACCATCACTCAACTATTTGCTTGCTACATCTTGAACATTTTCAAAAACCATGAATTCAACATTTATAAACATCACGATCTTCGTCCTGAACAAACTCGTGACCTGGTACTCCGAACTGGTGAAATGGCCTATCAGGGAATTGCTCAGAACATCTTTCAGTTCAATGAGAAGCATTTAAATTACTTCAGACTGGAGCGATCACAGACCCTGCCAGGATTTGTGATTGAACACTTGGACCCAGACATTTCTGAATCCATGTTCTCCTTCATTCACATCACCCTCCAGGAGTTTGTAGCAGCTCTGGCTAAATACCTGACAGTCGATCACCAGAACCTGACACAGTTCCTGAATTCTGCTGAGACAGACGACCGATTCAGGACATTCCTCAGATTTATGGTCGGTCTCTCCTCATCGAGTTCAGCTCGGATAGTCGAAGAGCTCCTGGGGCCCCTTCCTCATCAGACCACCTGTATAGTGATCGACTGGGTGAAGAAACAAACTGAAAGTAAACTCAGTAATACGCAGAATAAACTCAGCAAAATCAAACTGTTGGAATCACTGTATTATCTGTTTGAGACACAGCACGGAGGGTTAATGCGAGACACTGTGGGATCAGGAGGGACACTCACACTCGGTGATCAATTTCCCTACAATGCAATCCAACTCAAGCCTATGGACTGTGCTGTGCTGGCGACTGTCACTGATCACTGTGATGGGATTCAGGAGCTTAACCTCAATAACTGCTCCCTCGGAACCGAAGGGATCCAGAGACTGGCACCTGTTCTACACAAATGCAATGTGCTCAGGTATTTCCTTAGGGTTGATCTCTTCCTCTTAGACATATTTCAGCCATTTAATTTCCTGCTTTCCTCTTTTTCTTTCCTGTTTCCAAATCAGAACGACCTTCCTTCTTCTCAAGATCTGTCAGTGTCACCCCC
Source organism: Heterodontus francisci (assembly GCF_036365525.1). Classification (NCBI taxonomy): domain Eukaryota; kingdom Metazoa; phylum Chordata; class Chondrichthyes; order Heterodontiformes; family Heterodontidae; genus Heterodontus; species Heterodontus francisci. The sequence continues at coordinate 13,107,019 of NC_090398.1, read as the reverse complement.
CCACCCCCCCCACCCCCTCTTACCAGGAGAGCTGTGTGTATGTGTGAGAAACACAGAATGATTCACATTTCAAATGTTCCCCAGGTTCTGTGAAGTTGTACAGTATCAGTGTGAAGGAACACTGGACACACCATGTACCATTCCAAAGATTTAATACCTCTATTAATATTTATTATTGCAGCTAGTTCTCAGTGTATGTAATTCCCCTTTCCTTGTGAGGCAAAGCAGTACTGTCACTAATGCAAGAAATATCCTCAGCATAATATTTCCTTCATCCAAGACATCTCCTGCACAGTTTATTGATAGAATCCCCATAGATCAGGGCAGTGGAGCCAAGCATTCCCAAAATAGGAGGACAGATCCCTCCCACACACTTGTTTTGTCCACTGTGTCCAGTTTCTCCCAGGATTATAACAGATATATGTTATTTGATCTTAATTTATTACTGATAACATAAGAAATAGGAGCAGGAGTAGGCATTCGACCCCGCCAGCCTGCCCCGCCATTCAATAAGATCATGGCTGATCTGTCCCAGACCCCAACTCCTCTTTCGTGCCTGCTCCTCAAACCCCTCAACTCTCCGATATTTCAAAAATCTGCCTACCTCCTCTTTAAATACTTTCAGTGATCTAGCCTCCACTATTCTCTGCAGTAGAGAATTCCAGATATTCACTATCCTCAGAGAAGAAATTACTTCGCATCTCAGTTTTCAATGAGTGTCCCCTTATTCTGTAACTATGTAAGATTCCCTCACTCGTGGAAACATCTTCTCAACATCTACCTTGTCAAGCCCCCTCAGAATCTTGTACATTTCAATAAGATCACCACTCATTCTTCTAAACTCTAATGAACAAAGGCCTAACTTGTTTTGCCGTTCTTGATAAGTCAACCCCTTCATCCCAGTAATCAGCCTCGTGAATCTCCTTTGAACTGTCTCTAATGCCAGTATATCCTTTCTTAAATACGGGGACCAAAATTATACACAGTACTCCAGGCGCAGCCTCACCAACACCCTGTACAGTTGTAACAAGACTTCCCTATTTTTACACTCCAACCCCCCCTAGCAATAAAGGCCAAAATTCCATTTGCCTTCTTAATTACTTGCTGCACCTGCATGATAACATTGTGTTTCATGCACAAGAACACCCAGATCCCTCTGTGCTGCACTTTTTTGGAGTCTCTCTCCATTTAAATAATAGTCTGCCTTTTGATTCTTCCTACCAAAGTGCATGACCTCACACTTTCCTACATTAAACTCCATCTGCCAAGATTTTGCCCACTCACTCAACCTATCTATATCCCCTTGCAGATTGCTTATGTCCGCATCACAACATGCTCTCCTACCTATTTTTACACTCTGCCCCCTCCTCCAAGTCATTAATATAGTTAGTAAATAACTGAGGCCCTAGGACTGATCCTTGTGGCACTCCACTAGTTAAGTCTTACCAACCTGAAAAAGACCCATTAATCCTGATTCTCTGTCTTCTGTGAGTTAATCCTCAATCCATGCTAATATATTACCCCCAATACCATGAGCTCCTGTCTTGTGCAATAATCCTTTATGTGGCACCTTATCGAATGTCTTCCTTAAATCCAAATACACTACATCTACCAGTTCCCCTTTATCAACTCTGCTTGTTCAATCCTCAAAGAACTCTAGCAAATTTGTCAAACATGATTTCCCTTTCACAAAAACCATGTTGACTCTGTTTGATTGCGTTCAGCTTTTCTAAATATCCTGCTAGTTCTTCCTTAATAATGGATGCTAGCATTTTCCCAATGGTGGATTTTAGGTTGACTGGCCTATAGTTTCCGGTTTTTTGTCTCCCAACTTTCTTGAACAGGGGCGTCATATTCGCGGTTTTCCAATCTGCTGGGACCTCCTGGAATCCAGTCAGTTCTGGAATATTTCGACCAATGCCTCCACTATCTCTGCAGCCACTCCCTTTAAAACCCTTGGATGCAGGCCATCAGGTCCTGGCAACTTGTCTGCCTTTAGTCCCATTAGTTTGGCAAATACTTTGTCCCTCGTGATGGAGACTGTTACAAGATCTTTCCTCCCATTAGCTCCTTGCTTATCTGATAAGGAGGATCAATGGAGAGAAAGGGAGGATCAATGGAGAGAGAGAATCAATGCAGAGAGAGAGAGAGAGCAAGAGATAGGATCAATGGAGAGAGAGAGAGAGAGAGAGAGAGTGAGACAGGATCTATACAGAGAGAGTGACAGGATCAATGGAGAGAAAGAGAGAGAGAGAGGATCATAGAAGGTTTAAGGCACAGAAAGAGGCCACTTGGACCATTGTGTCTGTGCCGGACGAAAAACGATCCATCTATTCCAATCCCATTTTTGCAGCATCCATTGCCCTGCAGCTTATAGCATTTGAGATCCATATGCAGACTCCTTTTCAATGGGTTGAGGGTTTCTGCCTCAACCACCATTTCAGGCAGTGAGTTTCAGACCATCATCACAATCTGGGTGAAAAGGTTTTTCCTCATCTCCCCTCTAATTTTTCTACCAATCACATTAAGTCTATGTCCCCTCGTGACTGACCCTCTGCTAAGGTGATATAGACCCTTCACCTCCACTCTATCCAGGCTGCTCACAATTTTGTACATTTCAATCAGAGCTCCCCTTAGCCTTCTCTGTTCCAAGGAGAACAACCCCCGATCAGATCTATCCTCATAGCTGCATTTTCCCAGTCCTGGCGACATCCTCGTAAATATCCTCTGTACCCTCTCTAGTACAATTACATCCTTTCTGTAATGAGGTGACCAGAACTGCACACAGTACTCAAGTTGTGACCTAACCAATGAATTATACAATTCCAGCATAACCTCCCTGCTCTTATATTCTATACCTCGGCTAATAAAGGACAGGATTCCATATGCCTTCTTAACCACCTTATCGACCTGTCCTGCTACCTTCAGGGATCTGTAGACATTCACTCCTAGGTCCCTTGCCTCCTCTACACTTCTCAGTATTTTTCTATTAATTGTGTATTCCTTTGCCATGTTTGACCTCCCCAAATGCATCACCTCACACTTCTCCAAGTTAAATTCCATTTGCCACTTTTCTGCCCATCTGAACAGACCATCAATATCTTCCTGCGGCCTAGGGCTATCCTCCTCGCTATCTACCACATGGCCAAACGTCTTGATCATGCCACCTACATGTATGTCCAAATCGTTAATATACACCACAAAAAGCAAGGGAGCCAGTACTGAGAGCTGCGGAACGCCACTGGAAACAGTCTTGCAGTCGCTTAAACAGCCGTCAACAATTACCCTTTGTTTCCTGCCACTTAGCCAATTTTGTGTGGAGACACAGAGAGAGAGAGAGAGACACAGAGAGAGAGAGAGACATACACACAGAGACAGAGAGAGAGAGAGACAGAGAGAGAGAGACAGAGAGCGAGAGAGAGACACAGCCAGAGAGAGAGAGACACACACACACACAGAGACACACAGAGAGAGACAGAGAGAGAGACAGATCAATGAAGAGAGAGGGGGTTCGGATCAATGGCGAAAGAGAGGATCAATGGACAGAGAAAGAGGATCAATGGAGAGAAAGAGAGTTATAGGATCAAATGCGAGAGAGAGATAGGATCAATGGGGACAGAGAGAGATAGGATCAATGGAGAGAGATATAGGATCAATGGAGAGAGAGAGAGATATAGGATCAATGGAGAGAGAGATAGGATCAGTGGAGACAGAGAGAGGTAATGGAGAGAGAGAAAGCTATGGTATCAATGGAGAGATAAGATTGTCTGCCGGAAGCACAAAGAGTAAAAGCTGAGTCACAGGATTGTAACAGAATCCATCGGATTTTCCTGCCTTTTGAAAGAATGGGATTAGACTCTGTCGAGTTCTGTGAGGGATGTGCAATCCTCTCCTTTCTGTGCTTTGTCCAGGTGACAGATGACACCCGGTTGAAGACAAAAACCAACCCCCAAGCTTTGGGCTGGAAAATGCACACAATATTATCCCAGAACATTGCTTCCTCCTTGATCCTCGGTAATCTTCCAGAACAGCTCGTGTCCTTTCCACTTGTCTTGTTCCTCTCTCTGTGCCTGCACTAATATACGTTTACATATGATGAATAGATTTTCACACTCATACCTTTTATATCATAATCTTTGTTGTTTAATTTGAACAGAAATTAATTGTTGATCTATGGAGCTAAATCTGAATTAACCAGCGGTTTAATTGACTGCACAAAACTGGTCTCTGAGTCTCTGTATGTTTGTGTTTAGACTGAGGGGTAATAATCTCGCCAATGAAGGAGTGAAACTGCTCTCATCTACACTGACAAGGCCGCACTGTAAAATACATACACTGGAGTAAGTGATATACTGTGTATATTGTCCCTGTGGAGTGTTTGTGCAGGTTGTTTACATATGATCTTACTGATCCAATTTTAACATACTCTCTACTTCACTCTGCTCCCCCTAGCTTGTGTTCCAATGGTATCTCCCACACAGATGCCCAGCAACTTGCAAAGGATCTCACCAGCAACTCATCACTGACACAGCTCTACCTGAGTAAGAATAAACTGGGAGACACTGGAGTGAAATACCTGTGTGTGGCATTGAGCAGTTGCCACTGTAAAATACAGATTCTGGAGTAAGTTAATCTGCCTTTGTCTTCCTGTGTGTCGGGAATCTTTCTCATATCGTGACTGTTAACACAGCTCTTTCTCCTCACCAGGGTCTGTGATAATCTGATTCGAGGTAATATCATTGATCAACTCACTTCTGTTCTTGGGAACAATCAGTCATTGACATATTTAAAGCTGAATAATAACAAGCTCGGAGACCTGGGACTTAAACTGCTGACTGCTGCACTGAGTCAACCGAGCTGTTCAATCCAAACACTGGAGTAAGTAACACTGTGTGTGTGTGGGTGTGTGTGTGGGTGTGTGTGTGGGTGTGTGTGTGGGTGTGTGTGTGGGTGTGTGTGTGGGTGTGTGTGTGGGTGTGTGTGTGGGTGTGTGTGTGGGTGTGTGTGTGGGTGTATGTGTGGGTGTATGTGTGGGTGTATGTGTGGGTGTATGTGTGGGTGTATGTGTGAGTGGGAGTGTGTGTGAGTATGAGAACTCTCAATATGCAAGTGTGTTTCTCGGAGCAGACTCTGAGGGCGGAGTTCCAGACTGGTAAGTATAAAATACTTTCCTCGGGGATTCTCGGAGCAGACTCGGACTGTGGAGTTCCGGACCAGTAAGTTACCTCGGGTGGGGAAAAAAAAAACTGAAAAAATGACGTCACAGGAAAGCTGTGACCTGATTGGCTGGTAGGGGATCTGTACTGAATTTGAAAATAAAACATTGGTAAAAATTGATTAAAACACTAATTAACTAATTAATAAGTAGAGTAACTAAACCAGAGGGAGGAGATTACTGTATTTAGATAGCATTTAATATTTATAGTAGAAATCTAGCACTAGGGACCACATAGTTAAGTGTATCATAATTTAGTAAGGATTTAATAAGCATTTATTTATTTTAAATTAATTTATTAATTAGTAATAGAAATGTCAGCTTCACCTGTGAGATGTGGGAGGTCCGTGACGCTTCCAGCGTTCCGGGCGACTACATCTGCAGGAAGTGCACCCAGTTGCAGCTCCTCACAGACTGCATGGATCGGTAGGAGCGGCAACTGGATGCACTTAGGAGCATGCAGGTGGCAGAAAGCGTCATAGACAGGAGTTTTAGAGAAGTGGTTACACCCAAGGTGCAGGCAGATAGATGGGTGACCGCTAGAAGGGGCAGGCAGTCAGTGCAGGAATCCCCTGTGGCTATCCCCCTCTCTAACAAGTATACCGTTTTGGATACTGTTGGGGGGGATGGCCTATCAGGGGAAAACAGCAGCAGCCAGAGCAGTGGCACCACGGCTGGCACAGTTGTTCAGCAGGGAGGGACAAAGCGCAGAAGAGCAATAGTTAAAGGGGACTCTATAGTCAGGGGCACAGATAGGCACTTCTGTGGACGTGAAAGAGACTCCAGGATGGTATGTTGCCTCCCTGGTGCCAGGGTCAAGGATGTCTCTGAACGGATAGGGGGCATTCTGAAGGGGAAGGGTGAACAGCCAGAGGTTGTGATACACATCGGTACCAATGACATAGGCAGGAAGAGTCCTGCAGGGGGGGGTTTAGGGAGTTAGGTAGTAAGTTAAAAAACAGGACCTCTAGATTTGTAATCTCTGGATTACTCCCTGTGCCACGTGCCAGTGAGGCTAGAAATAGGAAGATAGTGCAGCTAAGCACGTGGCTGAGCAGCTGGTGTAGAAGGGAGGGTTTCAGATATCTGGACCACTGGGCTCTCTTCGGGGACAGATGGGACCTGTACAAGAAGGACGGGTTGCATCTAAACTGGAGGGGCACTAATATCCTGGCTGCAAGGTTTGCTAGCGTCACTCGGGAGGGTTTAAACTAGTGTGGCATGGGGGTGGGAACCAGGGCAGTTGGACAGCTAGTGAAATAAATGAGGAGGACATAGTAAATAAGGCCAGTAGGACTAAGAGGAAGAGCAGGCAGGGAGATGTTGCTGAGCACAGCGGGACTGGTGGTCTGAAGTGCATTTGTTTCAATGTGAGAAGTATAACAGGTCAGGCAGATGAACTGAGAGCTTGGATTAGTACTTGGAAATATGATGTTGTTGCTATTACAGAGACTTGGTTGAGGGAAGGGCAGGATTGGCAGCTAAATGTTCCAGGCTTTAGAAGTTTCAGGCGGGATAGAGGGGGATGTAAAAGGGGTGGGGGAGTTGCATTACTGGTTAAGGAGAATATCACAGCTGTACTGCAGGAGGACACCTCAGAGGGGTCATGCAGCGAGGCAATATGGGTGGAGCTCAGGAATAGGAAGGGTGCAGTCACGATGTTGGGGGTTTACTACAGGCCTCCCAACAGCCAGCGGGAGGTAGAGGAGCAGATATGTAGACAGATTTTGGAAAGATGTAAAGGTAACAGGCTTGTGGTGGTGGGTGATTTTAACTTCCTCTATATTGACTGGGACTCACTTAGTGCTAGGGGCTTGGATGGGGCAGAATTTGTGAGGAGCATCCAGGAGGGCTTCTTGAAACAGTATGTAGATAGTCCAACTATGGATTGGGCCATTCTGGACCTGGTATTGGGGAATGAGTCCGGGCCAGGTGGTCGAAGTTTCAGTGGGGGAGCATTTCGGGAACAGTGACCATAATTCCATAAGTTTTAAGGTACTTATGGATAAGGATAAGAGTAGTCCTCGGGTGAAGGTGCTAAATTGGGGGAAGGTTAATTATAACAATATTAGGCAGGAACTGAAGAATTTAGATTGGGGGCGGCTGTTTGAGGGTAAATCAACATCTGACATGTGGGAGTCTTTCAAACGTCAGCTGATTAGAATCCGGGACCAGCATGTTCCTGTGAGGAAGAAGGACAAGTTTGGCAAGTTTTGGGAAGCTTGGATAACGTGAGATATTGTGAGCCTAGTCAAAAGGAAAAAGGAAGCATTTGTAAGGGCTGGAAGGCTAGGAACAGACTAAGCACTTGAGGAATATAAAGACAGTAGGAAGGAGCTTAAGCAAGGAGTTAGGAGGGCTCAAAGGGGTCATGAAAATTCATTGGCAAACAGGATTAAGGAAAATCCCAAGGCTTTTTATACATATATAAAGAGCAAGAGGGTAACCAGGGAAAGGGTTGGCCCACTCAAGGACAGAGATGGGAATCTATGCGTGGAGCCAGAGGAAATGGGCGAGGTACTAAATGAGTACTTTGCATCAGTATTCATCAAAGAGAAGGACTTGGTGGATGATGAGCCTAGGGAAGGGAGTGCAGATAGTCTCAGTCATCTCATTATCACAAAGGAGGAGGTGTTGGGTGTCTTGCAAAGCATTAATGTAGATAAGTCCCCATGGCCTGATGGGATCTATCCTAGAATACTGAGGGAGGCAAGGGGGGAAATTGTTGGGGCCTCGACAGAAATCTTTGCATCCTCATTGGCTGCAGGTGAGGTCCCAGAGGACTGGAGAATAGCCAATGCTGTGCCTTTGTTTCAGAAGGGTGGCAAGGATAATCCAGGAAATTATAGGCCGGTGAGCCTTACGTCAGTGGTAGGGAAACTATTAGAGAGGATTATTCGGGACAGGATTTACTCCCATTTGGAAACAAACGAACTTATTAGCGAGAAACAGCATGGTTTTGTGAAGGGGGGGTCGTGTCTTACTAATTTGATTGAGTTTTTTGAGGAAGTGATGAAGATGATTGATGAAGGAAGGGCAGTGGATGTTATCTATATGGACTTTAGTAAAGCCTTTGACAAGGTCCCGCATGGCAGACTGGTACAAAAGATGAAGTCACACGGGATCACAGATGAGCTGGCAAGATGGATACAGAACTGGCTCGGTCACAGAAGACAGAGGGTAACAGTGGATGGGTGTTTTCCTGAATGGAGGGATGTGACTAGTGGTGTTCCGCAGGGATCAATGCTGGGACCTTTGCTGTTTGTCGTATATATAAATGATTTGGAGGAAAATGTAGCTGGTCTAATTAGTAAGTTTGCGGACGACACAAAGGTTGGTGGAGCTGCGGATAATGATGAGGATTGTCAGAGGATACAGCAGGATATAGATCGGTTGGAGACTTGGGCGGAGAAATGGCAGATGGAGTTTAATCCGGACAAATATGAGGTAATGCATTTTGGAAGGTCTAATACAGGTGGGAGGTATACAGCAAATGGCAGAACTCTTAGGAGTATTGACAGGCAGAGAGATCTGGGCGTACAGGTCCACAGGTCACTGAAAGTGGCAACGCAGGTGGATAAGGTAGTCAAGAAGGCATACGGCATGCTTGCCTTCATCAGTCGGGGCATAGAGTATAAAAATTGGCAAGTCATGTTGCAGCTGTACAGAACTTAGTTAGGCCACACTTAGAATATTGCGTGCAATTCTGGTCGCCACACTACCAGAAGGACGTGGAGGCTTTGGAGAGGGTACAGAAGAGGTTTACCAGGATGTTGCCTGGTCTGGAGGGCATTAGCTATGAGGAGAGGTTGGAAAAACTCGGATTGTTTTCACTAGAACGACGGAGGTGGTGGGGGGGGCGACATGATAGGGGTTTACAAAGTTTTGAGCGGCATGGACAGAGTGGATCGTCAGAAGCTTTTTCCCAGGGTGGAAGAGTCAGATATTAGGGGACATAGGTTTAAGGTGTGAGGGGCAAAGTTTAGAGGGGATGTGCGAGGCAAGTTTTTTTACAGAGTGTGGTGAGTGCCTGGAATTTGCTGCCAGGGGAGGTGGTGGAAGCAGATACGATAGCGATGTTTAAGAGACATCTTGACAAATACATGAATTGGAAGGGAATAGAGGGATATGGGCCCCGGAGGTGCAGAAGGTGTTACTTTAGGCGGGCATCAAGATCGGCGCAGGCTTGGAGGGCCAAATGGCCTGTTCCTGTGCTGTACTGTTCTTTGTTTGTTTCAATCGGACTCCTTTTTACTGACATCCCTCTCTCTTTCTCTGCCACCATCTCTATATCTTGCTTCTTTATAATGCTTGCTCTCCTGTTATTGTATCTGATTATTTCTGATCTGTGCAGACTGGAGGGTAATGGGATCACAGATACCTACACAGAGGAACTCACTGTGACTCCCATTATAAACATGTCGCTGTCGAAGCTGAACCTGTCCAACAATTTGCTCACAGACCAGTCCATTAACGGTCTTCAGAATCTGATCCAGAGACACACTTACCTCCAGGAGATCAGGTGGGTGTACCAGTGTTCAAGGGGTGGCTGGGTTTAATATATTCCTTCCTGCCCTGTTCTGAATCAACTGATAGAAACATCCCAGTGATTCACCTCACAGTGCACAGCAAGGTCCCACCAAGAGCAATGAGACAAATTCAGCGTTTATCTTTTTGCGGTGGTGTTGATTGATGGAGGAGTTTTGGTCAGGACACTGGGAGAACTCCCTGCTCTTCTTCAAACAGTGCAAAAGGACCAAACATCACATGAACAGGAAGGTCAGGTATTTGCTGAATACCCCATCCAAAGGTTGGCACCTCTGACAGTGCAGAACTCCCCATTCCTGCACTGAGTGTCAGCTGAATTTCTGTGCTCAGATCTGGTGAGCGTCTCCAGCTAAGAACTTTATAAGAGCTGTTAACAATAAAAAGATTTAAATATCAACATGTCTATATGTTTTTGACAGATTTTAACCCAATCTGTCCACCTTCTCATCATATCTCTAAGCCCTTCTCTCTCTCTCCAGAAACTCACATTGAACCTATCTGCAATCTCTTCATTTCAATGGTCTCCCTCCATCATTCCGTTACTTCCCCATGGATCTGAATAAATGTTTATGCTGATCATTAACACAAATGCTGTGGTCCACACACACAAATACAATCCACTTGACTGCTGAGCCCATTCCTGTTGCTCCTCTTGTCCATGTTTTCAGGGTTAAATTTTCCCCTTCTGCAGTCTGGGCACAGATTGGGAGCCCACACTGGGACATGGAATCTCCTCAGCCACTGATTTACTGCCTGTTAATAAAGCAAAGAACAGCCTCTGCTGTATGAATACCTCCTGTTGGGATGATTAACCTGTGATGGATATTAACCACTGTGTTTCAGGCTGCAGAGGAATAAGTTCAGTTCAAATGGAAAAGACTGTCTCCAGTCACTGAGCAATCACAGTCACGGACTCATTGTGGAAGTGTACACAACGATTATCAGTAAAGGATCTGGGACATCAGCCTGGTTACAGACTAACAATTAACATCAAGCAAACTCGTGACAAAACGGGGACCCATAGGGACTCGATTCAATATCTCCTTTGTATTACAAAGAACAAAGAACAGTACAGCACAGGAACAGGCCATTCGGCCCTCCAAGCCTGCGGCGGTTAGTATATGAATGTATAAAATGTGCCAAGATAAGTGGACAAAAGGTTTTTTTTTCTCATCAGAGACAGTTCTGCTTTAAAGCAGGAGGCCAGTCCTCGCTTCATGACTGTAAATGTAGTGGACAGCAAATGTGACTCAGATGCGCTCAGCATTGGCTTACTAGCAGGCTTGAGAAAGCGCAAGATTAGTGCCATCATTTCAGATGGTGATCCAACAGCCCAGCGTTTGGCATAGGTCACATTCAGCAAAAGTTATTAAAATTTAAAAAAAGAAAATATATTGGTATTTATTTCCAGTTTGATTTTATTTACTGTCACGGAGGCTCCCTAATATGTGGATCCTCTTAGTTTGAACCACTTAACCAACCTTTGGAGTGAATGACTGGACTGAGGCCTGTCTTGGATCGAGACACGATGACCACTAATGTCATTACTGAACTTTGCCTCAGTCACTAACCCTGGATGTGAATTCCACAGCAACACAACTCACGATGTGAAAAGGTTTCTCTTGCTCCCTGTCTAAAATCTCAGATTTGTAGCTATGGTCCTTTGCTGTTGACTGCTTACTCACTGAAACAGTTTACTGCTATCTACCCTGATCCATCTTTTATAACTTTAAACACTTCTTACAGGTTGTTTCACAAACTGCATTAAGTGAAACTAACCCACATACCATTCTGATTAGCAATGTTCAGTCCCATTGTCACTTCCTGTATATCTGATCTGTTATACAAGCACAACTATCTGCATCAGATAGTTAGATATAAAATACAAACACATAGCACACTCTGCTACACAGATCCTGTAAGCAGGAATAAAAACAAAATACTGCGGATGCTGGAAATCTGAAATAAAAACAAGAAATGCTGGATTCACTCAGCAGGTCTGGCAGCATCTGTGGAAAGAGAAGCAGAGATAACATTTCGGGTCAGTGACCCATTCAGCCCCTCGGGTCTGTCACACAGGAACATAAAGAGGCCATTCAGCCCCTTCGAGCCTGTTACACAGGAACAGGAGGAGGCCATTCAGCCCCTCGGGTCTGTCACACAGGAACATAAAGAGGCCATTCAGCCCCCTCGAGCCTGTTGCACAGGAACAGGAGGAGGCCATTCAGCCCCTGGAGCCTGTCACACAGGAACATAAAGAGGCCATTCAGCCCCTTGGGTCTGTTACACAGGAACATAAAGAGGCCATTCAGCCCCTCGGGTCTGTCACACAGGAACAGGAGGAGGCCATTCAGCCCCTCGAGCCTGTCACACAGGAACAGGAGGAGGCCATTCAGCCCCTTGGGTCTGTCACACAGGAACATAAAGAGGCCATTCAGCCCCCTCGAGCCTGTTACACAGGAACAGGAGGAGGCCATTCAGCCCCTCGGGTCTGTCACACAGGAACATAAAGAGGCCATTCAGCCCCCTTGAGCCTGTTACACAGGAGGAGGCCATTCAGCCCCTCGGGTCTGTCACACAGGAACATAAAGAGGCCATTCAGCCCCTGGAGCCTGTCACACAGGAACATAAAGAGGCCATTCAGCCCCTCGGGTCTGTCACACAGGAACAGGAGGAGGCCATTAAGCCCCTCGAGCCTGTTACACAGGAACAGGAAGAGGCCATTCAGCCCCTCGAGCCTGTTACGCTGGAACAGGAAGAGGCCACTCGACACCACGGACTTCATTTACCCGCCTTGTCTCCAATACCCTTAATATCCTTACCCAGCAAAAATCAATTGTGCTCAGTTGTGAAATTATCAATTGACCCTCCCCAGCTACAACAGCTTTCTGGGGGAGAGAGTTCCAGATTTCCACTCCCCTCTGTGTGAAGAAGTGCTTCCTGTCATCACCCCTGAACGGCCTGGCTCCAATTTTAAGGTTCTGTCCCCTCGTCCTGGACTCGCCCAAATAGAGGAAGTAGTTGCTCTCTATCACCCCTTTCAACTCCTTTAATCATTTTAGACACCTCGATTAGATCAACCTTAACCTTCAATACTTGACGGAATACAAGTCCACTTGAGGCTATTAATGCTAAAAGCACTGTACCAGTTCAATGATAGTTTACCTTTCTTGCTGTTCCGAACACTTCCCCATGGCGATCGGTGTGATTCATTCTGCCATCTTGCCATGCTAGGCCCTCACCTGCCAAGAATGAGGAACATCAATTTTATCATGAACACAGATTGGAGCAAGGAAATGACTTGTTAAACAGATCAGCCGTGGCTGGAAAAAGAAAATTTACATACTAACAGACATCGAAGGTGAGGGTCTGCTAAAGAGGATACAATCCACAATGACCAGGACTGGTTAGACCAGCTGGTCAAATGACTACCTGGCTGTTCCACTTTTGCACTGGCCACAGAGAGTTGGAACTCAGAGTGTCTGTTTTCTCCTGCACTGAGAAGATCTCCCTCCTGCCTGCTCCCATCTCTTTCTCACAAGCCTCTGAATCCACTGGGGACACTTGAACTCCAAGAGAGAAAAGTCTCCTACAGTGAACAAGGTTTAAGAAGAACACTGGGCCCCAACGAAAAGCAAGATCTACCTTCAATCAAAGACTCTACAGTGAGCTCGAAGAACCGTAACAAAAACTCTTCAGATATTGCCGCAAACTTTTCCACTTTATTTCTCTTCTGCTCTTTTCTGTCTCTATTTGCATGTGTGTATCGCGTACGCTTGCTAGAATGGGGCGTGTCGTGTATCCGCAGGCGTTAACCGAGTTAGAGTTCAAGTTCAAGTTTAATAAATTTCAACTTTTCTTCTTTAAACCTAAGAAAACCTGTCTGTGATGGTTTCTTTGCTGTATAATTGGAAAGTGGTGAACAAGGATTCACCGAGGGGGAGCTGAAAATACGGTGTGTTTAAAATTAAACTCTGTTACGGTAAGACTAGATGAAGGCTAAGAGGGACACCTTTCTCACCTGGTTGTAACAGCTCTGTTCAAATAAACAATGTCTCTCCTGGGTTTTTCAGGTTTCTTCAGCAGACTTTCCGTCGTTTCATCATTTCATGTCCTTGATCTCAAGCAGAGGAGACATAAAACAGGCCCGTGTGTTCTTCATTCAAGGAACCTTCTTCCAGCCTGATTTTTTCCCCTCCATTCACGTCTTCTGTATTGTTTCACATCAGAAGACATCAAGGATGTTACACACAAGTGCTGGTAGATCCAGGTGTGGCCCAGGTTACATCTGATCATTGGGCTGCCTGCAAAGTGCTTCTGACAATAACCTGTTGCCAGATCCGATGCCACAATTATATCAGTGTTCCACCCTCACTCGAGTGAGTTTCAGCATCGTGACTATTCGCCTTACTGAGCACAGTTTGGTTTCCATTTTACAGAACTCAGTATAAGGGCATATCTGCATCTGGTGTAGGAGAGGAAGCTCGGAAATCGCCACCTCGTCATTCGAGCCTGTTTCACTCAATGAGCTTTGCAGCTTCCTCCTCCACAAAGACTATAGGTAACATGGGCGAACTTTTGTACTCAATAACGTTGCAGGGACTGGTGACCCTACCTCACTTAACACCATGGTGAGAAGGACTTGGGGATGGTCACGGTTGGGATGTGATGGTTATGGTTAGCAATTAGCGGCTGGGGTTAAGTCTGAATGTATAACGATTAAGGATGGGTTACTGGTTATTTATGTGTTTTGTTGTTTGCATTTATGGTGTTAAGATCAGAAATTTCTTGGGATTCCTGGTTAGGGCTGGGGTCTGGTGTTAAGATTATTGGGGATTAGTAGTTGGGACTGGGGTTCATGGTATTAATGTTATTGGGGTTTTGGGGTTATTGGATTTACTGTTTGGGACTGGGGTTCATGGTGTTAATGTTATTGGGGTTTAGGGGTTATTGGATTTACTGTTTGGGACTGGGGTTCATGGTGTTAATGTTATTGGGGTTTAGGGGTTATTGGATTTACTGTTTGGGACTGGGGTTCATGGTGTTAATGTTATTGGGGTTTAGGGGTTATTGGATTTACTGTTTGGGACTGGGGTTCATGGTGTTAATGTTATTGGGGTTTAGGGGTTATTGGATTTACTGTTTGGGACTGGGGTTCATGTTGTTAATGATATTGGGTTTGGGGTTATTGGGGTTTAGTGTTTCAGACTGGGGTTCATGGTATTAATGTTATTGGGGTTTAGGGGTTATCGGATATACTGTTTGGGACTGGGGTTCATGTTGTTAATGATATTGGGGTTTAATGTTTCAGACTGGGGTTCATGTTGTTAATGTTATTGGGTTTGGGGTTATTGGGGTTTAGTGTTTCAGACTGGGGTTCATGTTGTTAATGTTATTGGGTTTGGGGTTATTGGGGTTTAGTGTTTCAGACTGGGGTTCATGGTATTAATGTTATTGGGGTTTAGGGGTTATTGGATATACTGTTTGGGACTGGGGTTCATGTTGTTAATGATATTGGGGTTTAACGTTTCAGACTGGGGTTCATGGTATTAATGATATTGAGGTTATGGGGTTATTGGATTTACTGTTTGGGACTGGGGTTCATGGTATTAATGTTATTGGGGTTTAGGGGTTATTGGATTTACTGTTTGGGACTGGGGTTCATGGTGTTAATGTTATTGGGGTTTAGGGGTTATTGGATTTACTGTTTGGGACTGGGGTTCATGGTGTTAATGTTATTGGGGTTTAGGGGTTATTGGATTTACTGTTTGGGACTGGGGTTCATGTTGTTAATGATATTGGGGTTTGGGGTTATTGGGGTTTAATGTTTCAGAATGGGGTTCATGGTATTAATGTTATTGGGGTTTAGGGGTTTATTGGATTTAGTGTTTGGGACTGGGGTTCATGGTGTTAATGTTATTGGGTTTGGGGTTATTGGGGTTTAATGTTTCAGACTGGGGTTCATGGTGTTAATGTTATTGAGGTTTAGGGGTTATTGAGTCCAGTGTTTGGGACTGGGGTTCATGGTGTTAATGTTATTGGGTTTGGGGTTATTGGGGTTTAATGTTTCAGACTGGGGTTCATGGTGTTAATGTTATTGAGGTTTAGGGGTTATTGAGTCCAGTGTTTGGGACTGGGGTTCATGGTGTTAATGTTATTGGGTTTGGGGTTATTGGGGTTTAATGTTTCAGACTGGGGTTCATGGTGTTAATGTTATTGAGGTTTAGGGGTTATTGAGTCCAGTGTTTGGGACTGGGGTTTGTGGTGTTAATGTTATTGGGTTTGGGGTTATTGGGGTTTAATGTTTCAGACTGGGGTTCATGGTGTTAATGTTATTGAGGTTTAGGGGTTATTGAGTCCAGTGTTTGGGACTGGGGTTCATGGTGTTAATGTTATTGGGTTTGGGGTTATTGGGGTTTAATGTTTCAGACTGGGGTTCATGGTGTTAATGTTATTGGGGTTTAGGGGTTATTGGATTTACTGTTTGGGACTGGGGTTCATGTTGTTAATGATATTGGGGTTTGGGGTTATTGGGGTTTAATGTTTCAGACTGGGGTTCGTGTTGTTAATGTTATTGGGTTTGGGGTTATTGGGGTTTAATGTTTCAGACTGGGGTTCATGTTGTTAATGTTATTGGGTTTGGGGTTATTGGGGTTTAATGTTTCAGACTGGGGTTCATGGTATTAATGTTATTGGGGTTTAGGGGTTATTGGATTTACTGTTTGGGACTGGGGTTCATGTTGTTAATGTTATTGGGTTTGGGGTTATTGGGGTTTAATGTTTCAGACTGGGGTTCATGGTATTAATGTTATTGGGGTTTAGGGGTTATTGGATTTACTGTTTGGGACTGGGGTTCATGGTGTTAAAGTTATTGGGGTTTGGGGTTATTGGGGTTTAACGTTTCAGACTGGGGTTCATGGTGTTAATGTTATTGGGGTTTAGGGGTTTATTGGATTTACTGTTTGGGACTGGGGTTCATGGTGTTAATGTTATTGGGTTTGGGGTTATTGGGGTTTAATGTTTCAGACTGGGGTTCATGGTGTTAATGTTATTGGGGTTTAGGGGTTATTGGATTTACTGTTTGGGACTGGGGTTCATGTTGTTAATGATATTGGGGTTTGGGGTTATTGGGGTTTAATGTTTCAGACTGGGGTTCATGTTGTTAATGTTATTGGGTTTGGGGTTATTGGGGTTTAATGTTTCAGACTGGGGTTCATGTTGTTAATGTTATTGGGTTTGGGGTTATTGAGTCAAGTGTTTGGGACTGGGGTTCATGGTGTTAATGTTATTGGGGTTTAGGGGTTATTGGGTTTAGTGTTTCAGACTGGGGTTCATGGTGTTAATGTTATTGGGGTTTAGGGGTTATTGAGTCCAGTTTTTGGGACTGGGGTTCATGGTGTTAATGTTATTGGGGTTTAGGGGTTATTGAGTCCAGTGTTTGGGACTGGGGTTCATGGTGTTAAAGTTATTGGGGTTTGGGGTTATTGGGGTTTAACGTTTCAGACTGGGGTTCATGGTATTAATGTTATTGGGGTTTAGGGGTTATTGGATTTACTGTTTGGGACTGGGGTTCATGTTGTTAATGATATTGGGGTTTCGGTGTTATTGGGGTTTAATGTTTCAGAATGGGGTTCATGGTATTAATGTTATTGGGGATTGGGGTTATTGAATTTAATGTTTCAGACTGGGGTACATGGTGTTAATGTTATTGGGGTTTAGGGGTTATTGAGTCCAGTGTTTGGGACTGAGGTTCGTGGTGTTAATGTTATTGAGGTTTAGTGGTTATTGGGTTTAGTGTTTGGGACTGGGGTTCATAGTGTTAATGTTATTGGGGTTTAGGGGTTTATTGGGTTTAGTGTTTCAGACTGGGGTTCATGGTGTTAATGTCATTGGGGTTTAGGGGTTATTGAGTCCAGTGTTTGGGACTGGGGTTCATGGTGTTAATGTTATTGAGGTTTAGCGGTTATTTGGTTTAGTGTTTGGGACTGGGGTTCATAGTGTTAATGTTATTGGGGTTTAGGGGTTTATTGGGTTTAGTGTTTCAGACTGGGGTTCATGGTGTTAATGTTATTGGAGTTTAGGGGTTATTGGGTTTAGTGTTTCAGACTGGGGTTCATGGTGTTAATGGCATTGGGGTTTAGGGGTTATTAAGTCCAGTGTTTGGGACTGAGGTTCATGGTGTTAATGTTATTGAGGTTTAGTGGTTATTGGGTTTAGTGTTTCAGACTGGGGTTCATGGTGTTAATGTCATTGGGGTTTAGGGGTTATTGAGTCCAGTGTTTGGGACTGGGGTTCATGGTGTTA